>NC_136631.1:6882388-7169888 GCF_933228915.1 Telmatherina bonti
GAGCTGCTGATCCTTCATATCAAAAGGAGCCAGATGAGGCGGCTGGTTTGGGCTAAATGCTGAAATAAGTGACCCTGAAGTACATAAAATGAATGAATGTACAATGACAATAAGTGTAATCTATATTAGGTGTTGGCAGCAGGATACACTTCCATTTTCTGGTATTAAAAGCACTCATCAATGAAACTTAACTTCACCAACTTTACTTATAAAGCACGTTAAAACAACCACAAAGTGTTGCATACAGCTTAAACATGATACCAATAGTAAACATAAGACATTAGACAACACAATAAAACCATTTATTCATTTATTTTCTATGCCGATTAATCAAATTCAGGGTCACGGGGGACTGGAGCCTATCCAGTAAGCAATAGGCAGGGTACACCCTGGAGAGGTCGCCAGTCCATCGCAGAGCCAACTCAGAGAGACAAACAACCATCATGCTTGCATCCACTCCTACGGAGAATTAAGAGCGATCAATTAAAGCAATTAAATATACATGTCTGGATGGTGGGAGGAAGCAAGTTAACCTGGAAGGTTCGAACCAGAAACCTTCTTGCTTTAACCACCAACATGCAGCTATAAAACCAATTAAAACATTATTTTATTATTATATAATCTCATACATAATGGTTTTTAAGGCGGGTTTTAAAGTGGACATTGGTTGCAAAAGCTGGTTATTCCACGGTTAGGGTGCAGCATTGGAGCAAGCCCTGTCCCCTCCGTGTGATGTGTCCTTTGTGGTATTTTCTCACAGGAAAGTTAAATTATTGCAAGTTCTGGCTGTAAATTTGCACATAAAGAATACAAATTAGACTCGTATAATAAACCCAATGAAAAGAAAGAAAACAAATCAATGAACTCCATATCCTGCTTCAGAAGATACTCAGTGATGCATGTTGGAATGAGGACAAGCTCAGGAAAAATGTGAATATAAAGCTGCCATATCACAGATTTAAAAAATAAAAACCTCATCTATCTCCCAGCAGAGAACGAGCTCCTTTCCAGGCGGTGTTACTTTAGTTTGACCCGAGGCGTTGACAGTGCTGAAAGCTCAGCATGGACGGAAATGTTCCCATCCCTGCCTGAAGGAAAGACTTTGCATGCTCGCAGCAGCTGTGACATTTTAAAGAGCAATTTGCTAGAAATGTATGTGAACGAGACGCCAACTGGACCATGTGATTGAGTTTCCCCTCGTGTCCTAAGCGATGTTTGGAGAACAGTTGAGCTATGAACACATTATGTGCAGTTGGTTTTTTTTTGTTTTTTTTAGATGTGATGTGTTTGTCATAGCTGAGAGAGTACTCAGGCCTGTGAGATGATTTACAAAAGAACTGATAACAGCTCCTCGTGTTCATCTGAGGATCAGCAGCCGTAAGAATGATCATAAACAGGGAAACAAAACGCATCCTGTTGAATCTGCTCTATGACATGATTAAGTATTTCCACTGAGAGAGTTTAATGAAATATTAAACAAAATTCAGTGTTTAGGAAAAGAAATTAGGTCTGAAAATAAAATAAAAGCTCTTTAAAATGGATGTAACCATCAGTTTTGCATCATGAACCAAGACGTACAGTGAAAAGTGACCAGTTCTTATCCGTCATGATGGTTCTGTAAGTTCTAAAAACCACATGAACTGAGTGTGCCGTTGACTCATCCCCGAGCTCACATTTATCTTTTTTCCAATCAGGTTTCAGATAAAACTTAATATTCAGTTTGTATGTGTGAGAAAGTACACAGTTTCTGCCTCCAACCTGCAGGATCTTGTTCAACATGTTTACAAAGTCAAATGGATCATATTCAGTATGAGTTTTGAGACTCCACACCCCCTTCATAAACAAAATGTTTCTTAACATCCTGTTCATCTGCATATGGAGTCCGTTTAATGATGTCCACATTTACATAGGAGTTCTAATTCCTGTTTACTTCAGAATAAAAGTAAATTCTGCTTTAAACTGGTGAAGAATGGCCATGTAAACACCTAATTCCTAATAAAAAAAATCCATTTGGAATTAAGCTTAATTCTGAAGTAAGTGGCTGGTTTATTCACATTTTAATTCCAAACTGTTTAATTCCTCTGTTTAGTTACGATTGGTTGATAAATGATACATTTTTTTAAAAAAAATTAAATAAAGAGTTGCCTTACAAACACAAAGTTTGTCCAGCAAAAAACACTTTAAGAAGATTTCACATTGAGATGGATTACTTTTGCACTTTTTGCAGCCTGGATGTAGAAACTATTAAACATTTATTTTATTACTGTTTGTTCACTAAATTGATCTGGATGAATGTGCAGACTTTTATCCAAAGGAAAATAGAACATTCCTACATCTGCACGAGAAGGACATTTTTCTTTATTTTAAAGATAAAGTGGAAAAGGACTTGACTTTTTTTGTACAACTTGTCATATTCTTGGGAAAGTTTCACATTCATAAAAGGAAATGGGCTGACGGCAAGCCGAGCTTCGTGTTTTTACAATCATTTTTTTCAAATCAGCACCATCATTAGTGAACATGAAAATCCAAAGGCCTTAAAAACCACGTGCATTTTGGATAAATTCTTATTTCACTGATATAGTTCTCCTACTGATACTTTGTCTCATGGCTATATGTATGGGTGTATGCTCAGGTGAAGAAACTCCATTTTATATGTATTTTCCACGGCCTTCATATTCTTTTTGTACCTCTTTTTATTTAATTCTTTATCCCCTGGGATTGTTAGTTTATGTTCTGTATTTTTTGTTGGATTGTGTAATAAAACAAAACAAAACAAAAAATTCCAATCATTCTGGGCACGCTCCTTACCTTGTCCCCATTACGCACATATTCCACTCGTTGTTTCGCCTCCCGTGTTCAGCAGTGTATCTTCCTTCTCGTTTTGCTGAAAAAAGTGAAGTAGGAAGCTTGTGTCAAGCTGCTGCTTCAAAATTATGATCAAAATGAAGGCAAAACTGGTACTTATTATGTAGTTGTTACAGGTTATGACTGAAAAGACGAGAAGCAGGGAGCAAACTTTGTTTTTTTTCTGGTTTACGTCACGTGCACCCTCTGTCCAATCAGAACCTTCCCAACCCGCCGATCTAAAGAGGAATTAGGTGAACCTCCATTCGAAATGATTATTTCCATGTAAACTCGTAGGACAATACTGTTCAAAATGATATCATTCAGAATTATTCATTCCTAGTTAAAAACCATCATGTAACCGTACCCATCATGGCTGCATCCAATAGAAATGCAAACGGTTATTATCATCATCATTTGCAGGTTTTTTTTCGTGGTTTTGCTGTCGTGCTCACAGTACTATGCCGTGTTGAGCATCCAGAGTCGGGTCGAGGGCCACCCCTAAAGTCTGACTGACTTTTACTGGTAAACTTTGGATGTCCAAGTGCAAGTGAAGGCAGCACATAATGTTCTCTGTTAGGAGCATAAAACAGCAGAAACCAGATGTACGGTGGCTGGGAAGTGCCATACAGTTATACATCTAGTGGAACAGTTTGCCTTCTCAGCATCAGAACAATAAGGAATGTGCAGCAAGTAAAATAAAGTTTAATTTGAGTGTTTAAGGCTTAGTTACATAGAAAATTGTGATGTGTGGCGCTCCATGTCATGAAGCAGCATTTGAACATTCAGTTTAAATGGGTTGTAATATTTGTCTGTTCAGATTGATTGCAGTTCATGAAGAGGGTGTAAAAATCATGAAACCACCAGACGTGATGGATGAAACGTCATGTGGTCCGAAACGCTGAATTAACACTGATAATTCCTCTTAATTCTAATCAAAATTAGTCTTTTTCAGTTTTTTAAGTGGAGTCATTCAGGATAATCATAAATCAAACAATACTTGAAAACAAAATTCCTGTACTGCGTGGATGAGAGGACCACTGCTGTTGTAATAACATCTGTTTTCACCTAAAATAACTGGTGCTTTATAGTTTTATTCTGAATTTAGAGTGCCGCGAGCTGCTTTCTGTACGTTTAACACCAACAACACTGCACCAGTCAGATCCTTCTAAGAGCTGGTGAGAGTCTGGCCTCTGGGCTTGTACTTTGTTCTGTGCAGCCCAGATTAGAACCTTAAGTCAGAACACAGTGAGGAAACGCAGCAGTGTTGCCTCGCCACCCCCTGCCGACGGTGGCCTTTCAGAGAAAACATGCATTATTGACCCAGAAGTGCTTTGCAAAACTAAAGAAGAGAGACGCATAAAGAGTCTCCAGGATCGCCACTTGAAAATACATTCTGTGAAAGAGTCGAGCTGCCCTAAAAACCGGCTGACCAGCTGTGAGCGGGTGGGGATTGACCAGGAGAGGACAAGTCTGAGTGCTCGCTCTGCTTCACAGCGACACGGCCAATGAAAAGGATGCAGAAAGGTCACCATCCTGCTGCTTCACACATTATTCAAAATATCAATAATGCAGCAGTCAGATGAATCTGAAGTGTTTCCGTCTCTCCCGTCTTAGTTAAGTTCTTCCCCGTTAAACTGGAGTGTTTCCTGACAGCAGCGAAGGTCACCCTGATGGAGTGCTTCTCCTCTTCACACAGACTCAGAAAGCTGAGAGGGCTGACGCTGAACAAGAGCCATGAGATTCAGTTTCACTGAGTCAGTATAAACAATAACGACTGCTGACGGAGACCACACACACACACACACACACACACACACACACACACACACACACACACACACACACACACACACACACACACACACACACACACACGCAGAAAGTGAGACAAATCTGTCATGTGTGCTTTCTGCTTCTAACATTGTGAAACTGCTCCTACTTTAAAATGAAACATGTATATCATGACTGAGTCAGTACGAGCAGACTCCTCTGAAAGACGCTGGAAGAGTTTATAAAACTATTTATTATTTAAACTGTTGTTCGATAAACAATGTGCATCAAAACGCTGAAGCATCGTGTTACATGGAGGTTAGAAAACTACCATGCATCTTTTCATTTAACTGAGGCAATAAAAAAAGGAGTAATATAACGATTAAACTGTAGTTTTATCACTTTTAGCTGGTTTGCACTATTATGCATCATTTTGGGGTGTTTCCACACAGTTGCATCATCACAGTCAGTGTTTTGGAGGTGAAGAGTTTGGAAAGCAGCAACACTCCATTCTTGCTTAAAACAGAATTTTAGAACCTCTTTTATTTTATTTTTCACTTCGGTTTACAGTCACTCAGTTTCCCTCTGGGATTCTTTGAAAGTCTAATACAATTTTATTTGTAAAGTCCTTTAAAACACTAACAAGGTGCTCAAAGTGCTTTAAAACAGAGCCATAAAGAGTGTATAAAAACATAGAAGAATTAAAACAATACATGAAACACATTTGGAAAATGCTACAGTACTGCAAGTTAATAAAACCTTTCCAGAAGTGCAAAAATCTTTGCCACGGAGACATAATGCAGAGTGTGTGCAGATCATAATTTTGTAAAGCAAAACTGATAAATAAATAAATATACTGATAAATAATAAAACTGATTAATCTGAGCTTATTCTCAAGGTATCAACTTTAAGCTTCAGGTGTCATAAATATGCAAAGAGTTTTCTGATTCGTGGCCTGAAGCAGAATTTCACCCGGAGAGCAAACTTTCACTGTTAACTTCTGAGCAGCCGTCATGGTTGTCACTGAGAACGTGGGATTGCTATTTCTTCTTCTTTAGCCTCACATTTACTGTCTAAACTTTAGTTTGATCGCTGATCACATTCAGCTGAATATACTGCCAGGTTACAGGAGTCCAGAGTCGAGCAGACACAGGGCATGATGGGTAAAGTTCAATCCAATGGCAAGTAGAGCTGAGAGAAATAAGCTTGTAGAAGTTAAAGGATGACTGATGTAGGGGCAACGGGACAGAGGTCAGAATCCAAGACAAGATCCAGATCCCTGGTCTGTTAGGTTTAGCCAGGTCCAAAAGTCAGAGCAGACAGAAACAAATGATTCAGACTAAGTCTACTCTGAATGAGAGTGATGAGGTCAGAGCCAGGTTACACCCAGAGCGATGACACTGGCCCCCAGAACCACGACACTGGCCCCCAAAACTACGACACTGGCCCCCAGAACCACGACACTGGCCCCCAGAGCGACGACACTGGCCCCCAGAACCATGACACTGGCCCCCAGAGCGACGACACTGGCCCCCAGAGCGACGACACTGGCCCCCAGAGCGACGACACTGGCCCCCAGAGCGACGACACTGGCCCCCAGAACCACGACACTGGCCCCCAGAGCGACGACACTGGCCCCCAGAACCACGACACTGGCCCCCCGAACGATGACACTGGCCTCCAGAGCGACGACACTAGCCCCAAGAGCGATGACACTGGCCCCAAGAGCGATGACACTGGCCCCCAGAGCGACGACACTGGCCCCCAGAACCACGACACTGGCCCCAAGAGCGATGACACTGGCCCCCAGAGCGACGACACTGGCCCCCAGAGCGACGACACTGGCCTCCAGAGAGACGACACTGGCCCCCAGAACCACGACACTGGCCCCCAGAGCGATGACACTGGCCCCCAGAACCACGACACTGGCCCCAAGAGCGATGACACTGGCCCCCAGAGCGACGACACTGGCCCCCAGAGCGACAACACTGGCCCCCAGAGCGACAACACTGGCCCCCAGAGCGACGACACTGGCCCCCAGAACCACGACACTGGCCCCCAGAGCGACGACACTGGCCCCCAGAACCACGACACTGGCCCCCAGAGCGACAACACTGGCCCCCAGAACCACAAAACTGGCCCCAGAACCACGACACTGGCCCCCAGAGCGACGACACTGGCCCCCAGAACCACAACACTGGCCCCCAGAGCGACGACACTGGCCCCCAGAATGACGACACTGGCACCCAGAACCACGACACTGGCCCCCAGAGCGACGACACTGGCCCCCAGAACCACGACACTGGCCCCCAGAGCGACGACACTGGCCCCCAGAACCATGACACTGGCCCCCAGAATGACAACACTGGCCCCCAGAACCACGACACTGGCCCCCAGAGCGACGACACTGGCCCCCAGAACCACGACACTGGCCCCCAGAGCGACGACACTGGCCCCCAGAACCACGACACTTGTCCCCCAGAGCGACGACACTGGCCCCCAGAACCATGACACTGGCCCCCAGAATGACAACACTGGCCCCCAGAACCACGACACTGGCCCCCAGAGCGACGACACTGGCCCCCAGAACCACGACACTGGCCCCCAGAGCGACGACACTGGCCCCCAGAACCACGACACTGGCCCCCAGAGCGACGACACTGGCCCCCAGAACCATGACACTGGCCCCCAGAGCGACAACACTGGCCCCCAGAAACACAACACTGGCCCCCAGAGCGACGACACTGGCCCCCAGAACCACGACAATGGCCCCCAGAACGACGACACTGGCCCCCAGAGCGATGACACTGGCCCCCAGAACGACTCAGAAAATCTACAAACCTTCAGGAACATTCAGAACTCACTACATCAGGTTGCTGCAGAGGCAACAATCAGGTTCAGGTCAGGACCAGTTCAGGTTCACATCCAGGTGCAGGATATGTAGGTGACTCTCCTGCTTCTAAAGAGACAAGGACCAGTAAAAGGGAGGAGAAGTGACAGGAAACATGACCAAATAAGGCATGGGTCAGGGAGCCAGACTGAAAACGCTGACAAAGCTTCCATGCAGGTATGAATCTACACATGATGGATTAAGTTTCAGTGTAGAAAACATGACTTATACCCACTCAGCTCCTGCAACATTCATTCATTTGTTTTCTCTACCACTTATTCCAGTTCGGGGTTGCAGGAAAACCTGAACCTGTCCTGGCAAGTAGCAGGTGAGCGGCAGGTACATCCTTGACAGTAACGCAGAGTCCATCGCAGAGACAAACAACCACTCACACTCACTTCTAGGAAGAATCTAAAGCAACTATCCCACCTAACATGCATGTGTTTGGATGGTGGGAGGAAGCTGGAGTACCTGGAGAGAACCCACACATGCACAGGGACAACATGCAAACTCCATGCAGATAGGCCACTGTTCAATCCCACTGCAGCCTAAAGCATGAATCATCTAACAAATCTGCCTCTTTACAGCAATAACACACAGCAGTGATCGACACGCCACTGTTAGCGTCAACATGATAAACCTGATAAATCTGCCACGCAGTGGCATTAAGAATACAGGAAACCTCTGCTGGGATGCAGCGACAGTGATGTTTACCGGGTCATTTCATACCTCACACCATGAGACACTCTCAGCCCGATGGGGTTGATCCGGTCCCGACTTGCCAACCAGCAGCAAACACTTTCTCTCTGATGTCCCATCCAGCCAAGTCTCTGTATCCAACCTCTAGTAGCTCATAAATGCTCCTCACCCATAGCCTTTCAGATGTTCTGTGCATTCCTGGTTTAATTGTTCTCACACTTTAATTTCTTTGTTCCATCTCTGCAGACAAAGCAAGCAAAGTCCCAGAGCCTTTGTCCCTGCAGGGCCCACAGTTTAATTTCTGCTCATCCAGTCCTGCATATAGCAAATCAAAACTTTCCACTCCAGCAAGATTTACACTGGAAACCTGCAGCACCTGTAGGAGCCCAATCCTTATGCACAAATCTGTGGGTCACACTGCAAACTGATGCCAACAGCCTCAATCTGAGCTGATTTGTTACACTGAGGGATCTGGGTGGAATGATAGTACATGATGGCTGCAGCGAGTGCATATTTTTCTGTCAGAGTTGTAAACGCAGACTTAAGGCAGGATGCAGGCAGGTAAAAAAATTCTATATTTTTTCAAAGACAACAAAATATGCTGCTGTGGCAGAATGGAGGGCAGGAATTAAACAAGAGTTGGGATTACTGGGTACTAACTGGGTTCATTGGGATAAGAAACTGCTCCTCATTCTGCTGGTGAGCAGTCTGTGACCCCTGTGTTTCCTATCAGAGGGCATCAGGGAGAACGGGCTGTTGTTGTGACTAAATTAGGCCTCTATGACCCTCAGGAGCCTCCGGAAGCGTTGCTGGTTGTCCTGCCGGTGCTCTATGCCATGTGCACCGCCTTTATCTCCTCATCGAAAGCACATTTGAGTGAGACGGGCCTGGGTTGCCATGTCAGCCAATCAGAGAGCTCTCTGTGATTGCATGAGGTAGTTGAGATAGTGGTGAGGTTTTATTGTGATGATCAACCGTCTTCATCGCTGTTTGACTGGTAATGACGTCCAGCCTCACTCCCTTTCAGTCACCTGTTTTATCTCTGTGTCATCAGAGCTTCCATTTTACATTTAATATGCAGCTTTTTATGATGATGAAGAGCAATGTAGGCAGTGCCCAAGTTCACAAGGCTTAACAGCAGCACACATAGTTCATCGTTATACCAGAGCTGCTTGGAATATTATTATTTGCTTTCTTAAAAGATATCAAAACAGCTGACTTCATGGATTAAAAACATAAAAATGCTGGTCAGGGTTTCAAAAGATTAAAAACAGATCGGATTTTCTGATCAACAACTTTTCGGATCATTTGAAACTTATGTCAGAGGTACAACCAGAAAAGTAGAAGCAAAGGCAGAAAAGTACACAGAATGTAAAAGAACTGTTTTATGGAAGTTATATTTGTTATTTTGTTGTTTTATCTTATTTGTACAACCTGAATGTTGCCATTGGATGCATTGTACCAGAGTTAGCTTCAGGCTAATTTGCATCTGTAGTTGCCTGCAGGGGAACACTAAAAACCATACCAATATATTTTATAAAGTTACGACACAAACAGACATTTTGTCACCGTCAGAAAATACAAAAGGTGAAAGTTATTGTGATATAAGTTACATGAAGCCGATGTGGGTTTGCAATCGCTTCTAAAGGTAAAAGAAAAGCCAAAAGTTGTGTGGCAGGTATAGATGGAAGTCATTCTGGTGGATCTGACTAGAAGGACGACAGCCGACTTGATCCAGTAAACATGAAAAGACTGCGTCGTTTAGGTCGTTTAACCCTTTAATGCCTGCATCAATAAAAACAATGCCACACTTTTTCTAAATACAGTGTTTTACCTCCACAGACATATGCAATGATACTTTTTTGTTTATTAGTGATATTTTGAAAATGTTTTATTTATTTTATTGTATTCTATAAAATATTTATAAAATAATATATAATCAAATCAAATCAAAGTTTATTTCTATAGCAGCTCTCATACAAGAAGCAGGTCAAAGTGCTTTACATATATTAAAATAAGTTAAAAAAAACAGACTCATCATCATTCAAACACACACACTGACACACCCCCAATCTCATGTTGCCTGATAAAGCTTCTAAAATAGTCTGCTGTCTCTTTAACCGAAAATAATAATAATAGTTAACAAAAAAACAACAAAAGAAAACATAAAAGAGATAACATCTGGCTTGGCAGACTGTGAGGAAACGATATCTTGGGGATCCTTTCACACCCATAACCACGGGGTGCGTCACCACTGGAACGGCCACGACTCAGGGTTGGCCCCGATCCGTACAACAGCCATATGGCTGTAATACAGGGGCCAACCTGTCAGAGGCCATCCCCATGGCAACGACCTGGCAAAGTCAGTAGGCAAGGCCCCCAGCGAGGTGGATCCCCATGAGGAAAACACTGGAGTGACAGAACTTAAGATCAAACAAGACTAAGACCTACAAGGAACCAGCTAAGAACACTAAATAAACCAATAAATACATAATAAAAAATAAAATACATAATCATAATTATATTTTGTAAATATTCTATAAAATAAAACTGGATCATTTCTTTACCTATTCATCACAGTGGCAAAGTTGCATGATAATGTATGCATTTATGTTTAATTATACATTTATTTATTCCTCAGTGAGTGGTAATGTATTGGACAACTCAGTAACATCCACTGGTTTATTTACAAAAATACAATTATCATGTGTAAATATACAAGAACAAGCTTGTAAATATGTGTCCACTATGGTGATAACTGTGCATGAAAGAATCAAGTTTGAACAAGTTCATGTCAAGTTTATGTTTCTGGAGAATCTTGCGATACGATACTGGAATGGCCTTTTATCAAACATTTTTATAGCTTGTTGTAAAGTGATTCTAACACATTACTCACACACACACACACACACAGGTGATACAGTACCAGATGTGTGAAAAAATCCGAATGCATAAATATTTTGGTTACGTTCTGCTGGAGAAATTATCCAACATGTCTAAAAGTTACCAGATTGTGTTTAATAGTTTTTATCATTTTCTTGGTGTGTTTAGTTCAGAGTTTAATCTAAAGTGACAACAAGATATTTAAAACACATTCACATCAGTCTTTTTGATTCGAATGTGAGTCTATTTGCTCAGAAAGTCCACTTCATTTGGGGAAATGTGAATGCAACAAACAGATTCTGATTTGGACCATTGAAGCGGACTCGGTCTGCCTACAAATGCAGGTCTCTGTCCTTTTCAAATAGACCAAATACAGGAAGCAGACATTTTTTTTTTTTTTTTTTTTTTTTAAATAGCCACTTCCTGCATGTGATGTAGCATTGCATTGTGGGTAAATCCATAGCGATGGTGTTAAAGGTCCCCTGCCTCGTCTGGTGTTCATGCTGCGTCCATTGTTGCAGTGTATTTCTGCAGGATACTTGCATAAGACACAATAAAAACCCAAAACAGCCATAGTTTGGTCTCCATATTTAATTTGCAGGTGGAGTTTTCTTCTTCACGCCGGTCTGGTCCTCTCTTCTGCTAAATACTAGTGCAGCGCCACCTCTGGTGGGAATGAGGAGATATTCCAATGGTTTGACTGGTTTGACCAAAATGCAGCGTGAACACAATCTCAGTCCGCATGGATACACCCTGAGGTGCCATATGGGAGGGGGGGGGGGGGGGGGGGTTAGGATGATTGTAAGGGGCCCACAACTTGATGGGGGCCCAAAAAGATGTACAAACTATATAAGAAAATCATTAAACTTTCATTAAAAATAATACTTTTTTCAGAGGTTGTAATAACATATAGCAGTAATATAAACTGATAAACCATTTATATTAAAATAACCTAGTTAGATGTATGCACTGTGATTTAACCTTTTATAGGGCACCCAATGAAATACCTTCAAATTAGAAATTTTAACCAAAAATTGTCCTTCTGGTATGAACCAAGACCTCCATTCTGTTGTTACATTAAAATACATTGTATCATGCTGAATATGAAAGAAAACAAAGTGATAAAAAATAGTCCCTTGCCCCATAAAGAGTTAAACACAGCCCTAGATCTTTATTATTCCCACGAAAAGCTATTTTTTGATCAGCTTGAGGCAACTGAAGCAAAAACAAAAATCTAAAATTTGCGATCAAGTGGTGGGGTCTTTGCCATTGTCTTTCATCAGGCACAAAATTCCTGGCGGTGCCCCTGGATACGCCCCCCTACAACCGAGCAGAGGACCGAGTCTAGCAGACTGTCCTGATGTGAATGCACCCTGAAATTCAGTGACTATTTTAGTCAATGCATGTCTAATGAAAATGTCTGCAGTTGGACTCTGGTTTCACAAAATAACATATCTTTATTCTCTCTGATAGTCATCTTACACTTTTGATGCAGACTTTAAGACAAAGAAAGTAAGATTTGTTGTGTTGTTATTATATAATTTTCCCAATGAGGATCCGTCATGAGAATTTATTTTCCCTTTTTTAAAACGTCAAAGGAAATTACAGCAGTTCCGCGTAAAACGTCCCTGTGGTCCAAAAATGTGTTGGTCAGGGCTCGGTGAGGAATATAAAACATTTGAAGGACTCACGCAGAATTTTAAAACTCTAAAAATGGTTTCTGCTTCTCAGTGTGCAATCAAATCATCAAGCTGATGTCATTATGCAACATTAGCATCACGGTTCCATGACTTTTAACACTGGTGTTATGACCGAGTGACAAAGTACACAAGCTACAGCTTCACAGCTGCATTCTATTTCAGTCAGAACCACGTTGTCTGAAAATTCATAACCAGGCCCAATCATAGAAGCAGTTTATACTCATCATATCTGGCAGTATTTTCTGAGAACTGCAGCAGCAAAGACGCCCCAGAGTACAAAATGAAGCCGCTTCAGTGACAGATCTGACATTAAGTTAGACGTGGTAAGGAAATATTCATGATTCACTCGCTCAGGAATTCACACAGGAGTCGTCAGGTGGGAGATGTATGAAAAATATTTCTTATTGCAGCCAAAAAAAAAAAACTAAAAACTATTCCACAACAACACATTACACAAGTCTGGAGAAACAGGGAGGTGACATCAACCCAGAAATCAGGTGAAAACATTTACCCTCTTGGTTTGTGGGTTTTTGGGGGGGTTAGTTTTGACCTGTGTGGCTTTCTTAGTTTTTTGTGTCACTTTCTTCCCTACTTATTTGTTGTCAAGCGTTATTGATTAATCCCTGTTTAGAGTTTATGTAGGATTTGCTTTGTTCTGCATTCTACATATGCAACCATTCAGACATGATCCTTTGCTTGGAACAGGACGGTTTGGTAGGCAGTTCATACTTGGGGTAGTTTCCCTTTGTGGAAACTTTAGTTTAGCCTCTTCTTGATAAGACCCCTGTGTACAGGGGGCAACATGAGATATGTGCAGATGTTTACAGATGCTTGGAAGCAGCAATCCTAACATGTAGCACAGCAACACGACAGGTAGAAACTCAGCTGAGAGACTACCCAGCGTTGCCACTTTCATACAACATCATTCATTCATTTATTATCCAAACTGCTTAGTCCAATGAAGGGTCCCGGGAAGCTGGAGCCTATCCCAGCAGTCTTTGGGCGAAAGGCAGGGTACACCATGGACAGCTCGCCAGTCCATCGCAGGGCACAGCATAATTCAGTGTGAGACAAACATGAGAACATCACGGTCCACTTTGAAGCTTCTGATTTCTTCTCTGCAGGCGTCGTTTGAAAGCAGAGCATCTGCTGGTAACAAGGACGGCTGTCTCGTCACTGTGTGACAAAAACTCTGGGAGAAAGCCGCAAGAATCATAAATCATGTCTTACTTTTGCTGGTTTGTGTTGAAAAGTTTTATTCCAGCTCTGAAAACTTCTGCTAAGGTGTCTCCTCTGACTGTCTTTGTTATCCATAAAAATGAAGGAAGTATTAGTGACGTGTTCTTGCTACCACATACAAGCTTAAGTTTAACTTCTTTCTGGATCGTTGTGCCCCTCCCTGAGCCGTCACCTTATTGTGGTGGAGGGGTTTGTGCATCCCGAAGATCCTAGCAGCCATGTTGTCGGGGGCTTTATGCCCCTGGTAGGGTCACCCATGGCAAACAGGTGTCTAGGGGAGGGACCAGACCAAGCACGGCTCATCGACCTCTACGATGACGACCAACCTGGGCATGAATGTTCCCTTGCCCGGACGCGGGTTACCGGGACCCCCCTCTGGAGCCAGGCCTGGAGGTGGGGTACGAGAACGAGCGTCTGGTGGCCGGGCCTTCGCCCATGGGGCCCGGTCGGGCTCAGCCCGAAAGGGTTACATGGGCTCACCATCTGCGGGAGGAGCCGTAGGGGTCGGGTGCAGTGTGAGCTGGGCGGCAGCAAGAGGCGGGGACCCTGGCGGTCCGATCCCCGGCTGCAGAAGCTGGCTCTAGGGACGTGGAACGTCACCTTTCTGGTGGGGAAGGAGCCTGAGCTTGTGCGCGAGGTTGAGCGGTTCCGGCTAGATATAGTTGGACTCACCTCGACGCATGGCTTGGGCTCTGGAACCAGTACCCTCGAAAGGGGCTGGACTTTCTTCCACTCTGGAGTTGCTCATGGTGGGAGGCGCCGAGCAGGTGTGGGCATTCTCATCAGCCCCCAGCTTGGTGCCTGCACGTTGGGGCTTACCCCGGTGGATGAAAGGGTAGTTTCCCTCTGCCTCCAGGTGGGGGGACAGGTTCTGACTGTTGTCTGTGCTTATGCGCTGAACAGCAGTTCAGAGTACCCACCCTTTCTGGAGTCCTTGGAGGGAGTGCTGGAGGGTGCTCCTTCTGGGGACTCCATTGTTCTGCTGGGGGACTTCAATGCTCACGTGGGCAATGACAGTGAGACCTGGAGGGGAGTGATTGGGAGGCATGGTCCCCCCCTCTGAACCCAAATGGTGTTTTGTTATTGGACTTCTGTGCTCATCATGGATTGTCCATAACGAACACCATGTTCCAACATAAGAGTGTCCATATGTACACCTGGCATCAGGATTCCCTGGGCCGCAGTTCGATGATCGATTTTGTAGTCGTATCGTCGGACCTGTGGCCACATGCCTTGGACACTTGGGTGAAGAGGGGGGCGGAGCTGTCAACTGATCACCACCTGGTGGTGAGTTGGCTCAGGTGGTGGGGGAGGAGGCCGGTCAGATCTGGCAGACCCAAACGTGTTGTGAGGGTCTGCTGGGAACATCTGGCTGAGTCCCCCGTCAGAGCGAGCTTCAACTCCCACCTTCAGCAGAGCTTCAACCATGTCCCGAGTGAGGTGGGGGACATTGAGTCCGAATGGGCCGTGTTCCGTGCCTCTATTGCTGAGGCGGCCGGCCGGAGCTGTGGCTGTAAGGTCGTTGGTGCCTGTCGTGGCGGTAATCCCAGGACTCGTTGGTGGACACCAACAGTGAGGGATGCCATCAAGCTGAAGAAGGAGTCCTATCGGGCCTTCTTGGCCTGTGGGACTCTGGAGGCAGCTGATGGGTACCGGCGGGCTAAGCGGCATGCGGCTTCAGCTGTTGCCGAGGCAAAAATTCGGGCACGGGAGGAGTTCGGTGAGGCCATGGAGAAAGACTTCCGGACGGCTTCGAGGAGATTCTGGTCCACCATCCGGCGGCTCAGGAGGGGGAAGCAGTGCTCCATCAATACTGTGTACAGTGGAGATGGGGAGCTGCTGACCTCAACTCGGGACGTAGTGGGTCGGTGGAAGGAATACTTCGAAGACCTCCTCAATCCACGTCTTCCGATGAGGAAGCAGAGCTGGCGGACTCAGGGGTGGACTCTCCTATCTCTGGGGCTGAAGTCGCTGAGGTGGTCAAAAAGCTCCTTGGCAGCAAGGCCCCGTGGGTGGATGAGATCCGCCCGGAGTTCCTTACGGCTCTGGATGCTGTGGGGCTGTCCTGGCTGACACGCCTCTGCAGCATCGCGTGGACATCGGGGGCAGTACCGCTGGATTGGCAGACTGGGGTGGTGGTCCCCCTTTTTAAGAAGGGGGACCGGAGGGTGTGTTCCAATTACAGGGGAATCACACTCCTCAGCCTCCCTGGTAAGGTCTATTCAGGGGTCCTGGAGAGGAAGGTCCGCCGGATAGTCGAATCTCGGATTGAGGAGGAGCAGTGTGGTTTTTGTCCTGGCCGCGGAACAGTGGACCAGCTCTATACCCTCTCTGGGGTCCTGGAGGGGGCATGGGAGTTTGCCCAACCAGTCTACATGTGCTTTGTGGACCTGGAGAAGGCATTCGACCGTGTCCCCCGGGGGCTCCTGTGTGGGGTACTCCGGGAGTATGGGGTACCGGACCCCCTTGTGCGAGCTGTCCGGTCCCTGTACGACAGGTGTCAGAGCTTGGTCCGCATTGCCGGTAGTAAGTCGAATCCGTTTCCGGTGAGGGTTGGACTCCGCCAAGGCTGCCCTTTATCACCGATTCTGTTCATAACTTATATGGACAGAATTTCTAGGCGCAGCCGAGGGGTTGAGGGGATCCGACTTGGTGGCCTCAGGATTGGGTCCCTGCTTTTTGCGGATGACGTGGTCCTGTTGGCTTCATCTGGTCGTGATCTCCAGCTCTCGCTTGAGCGATTCGCGGCCGAGTGTGAAGCGGCTGGGATGAGAATCAGCACCTCCAAATCTGAGACCATGGTCCTCAGCCGGAATAGGGTGGATTCCCCTCTCCGTGTCGGGAGTGAGGTCCTGCCTCAAGTGGAGGAGTTTAAATATCTCTGGGTCTTGTTCACGAGTGAGGGAAGGATGGAGCGCGAGATCGACAGACGGATCGGTGCGGCGTCTGCAGTAATGCGGACTCTGTGCCGGTCTGTCATGGTGAAGAAGGAGCTGAGCCAGAAGGCGAAGCTCTCGATTTACCAGTCGATCTACGTTCCTACCCTCACCTATGGTCATGAGCTGTGGGTCGTGACCGAAAGAACGAGATCTCGTATACAGGCGGCTGAAATGGGTTTCCTCCGCAGGGTGGCCGGGCTCACCCTTAGAGATAGGGTGAGGAGCTCGGTCATCCGGGAGGGGCTCAGAGTAGAGCCGCTGCTCCTCCGCATCGAGAGGAACCAGTTGAGGTGGCTCGGGCATCTGGTCAGGATGCCTCCTGGACGCCTCCCTGGTGAGGTGTTCCAGGCACGTCCCTCTGGGAGGAGACCCCGGGGAAGACCCAGGACACCCAGGAGGGATTATATCTCTCGGCTGGCCTGGGAACGCCTCGGGATCCCCCCCCCCGCAGAGTTGGCAAATGTGGCTGGGGAGAGGGAAGTCTGGGCTTCCCTGCTTAGGCTGCTGCCCCCGCGACCCGACCCCGGATAAGCGGCAGAAGATGGATGGATGGATCGTTGTGTGAAATTGGGGACTAACCCAGGTCATTATTGCTGCTTTTGTTAGTTGTGGGTAAACAAGTCTGATACTAGTACTGTTACTATTAATTCCAAGCCCTGCGATGGACTGGCAACCTGTCCAGGTAGTACCTTCCTCTCGCCTAACAATTGCTGGGTTAGGCTCTAGCCTACCTGCGACCCTAAATTGGATGTTATTCCTGCTCTTGCAACACCTTTCATTCATGTAATAAATCTTAGTTGCCATGTCCACCTGCTTGTTGCCTTATAGTCCCACGTTGGAGTCCTTCCTCCTCAGCACCTCGAGCCCATTGCACCAATAACATATGAATAAATGAATCATAAACTTCATATAACCTTCCATTCATCCATCTATTTTTTATACCTGCTTAATTCTGTCTTTGGTTTCGTATTCCTGCTACCTTCAGACGTGAGGTGGCTTATACCTGGACAGGTTGTCAGTTCTATTCATGGTCAACACAGAGACAAAGTGACCATGCACTCCTGCGCTCCCTCCTGAGGTCAGTTCAACATGCATGTTAGAACTGTGGAGTGAACATGCAAACTTCTCCCTGACAGATTTAAACCACAAACCTTCATTGCGATATGCAGCATTGCATAGGGTTTTATTTCATTAGCATAAACTTTGAGTTTCTTTTTTTTTTTTTTTTTTTTTTGTCCAGCATTTAGGCAAGCAGAATGATGGTCTGGATGCTGTGTTCTGCTGAGCAAATTTTCTCTGCCAAGGGAAGCTTTATAGATATAATGATCCCCTTGACTTTCTGATTTTTTATTTTATTTCTATGTTTATTTTGTATTGTTGTTTGAATTGTAGAGTTTCTACTGCTGGACCAGAGAGGACAGACAAAAGACAGAAAGAGAAAGGAGAAGAAACACCTCATAAGAAAAGGGAAAGAGATAAAGGGAGAGAAAAGGGAGAGAAAAAAACAACTAAAAAATAACCCAAAAACAAAAAGAAAGAAAACAACCTACAGATGTATACATACACACATACAGGCACACACATACATATACACACACATACACACGCATACATACACATACATATACACACACGTATACACACATAATATATATATATACACAAATATATACATATGTACACATATACATATACACATACATACATTTACACACACACCTCTATGCACACACATACACACACATACATACGTACAAACATATACGCACTTGCCAGTATTAACACATATACATACACATACAAGCCAACTTTAGATCATAGTAACTAAACTATGAATCTAAAAAGTTAAATATAAATGAGAAACAAACAGAAATGAGAAAAGTAGCTGCTGTTAGTGAATAAACCTGCAGACGACTCGGTGACTGTGTCACATGCAGAACATGCAGAGTGGAACGTGTTCCGGAAAAGGTGATCATGCCAGTGTGACCCTTCCCACACAAAGGCAAGAGGCACGCCAGGAGTACCCCCGAGACCAGGGCCATCGGCAGCCATCCCCAGGTGCAGACCCCAACCGCCCCACCCCGGAGCCAGCCATGCACCGACCCAGGAGGAGGCAGAGGGGGGTCCCAGCCAGAGTCCCCCGCAGTCAGGGGGAACAGGCCCCAGCAGGCCCGGACCAGCGAGGACCGGCCCCGCCGGGCACCGGCCGCCCAGGGCAGACAGAGCGCGGGCCCCACGGCCCCAAGAGCCCAGAAGCAACCCCCCACCCCCGCAGGCAGAGGGCCCAGCCCACACCGACGGAGGGCCGGGATCCCCAGACCGCCACCGAGCGGCAGCCAGGCTGCACCCCAGTGCACCAGCAGCGCTCCCCGAGCACCAAGACCCTCCACGCACCCATGCACACAAACACACACACACACACATACGCACACACGCACACACATGTGCACACACACACACACACACGCACACACCCACACGCATCCACACTTCCTCCTTAAACACACCCTATACACCCATTCTCTTACACACGCTCAAACTCACACTCTCCTACCCCCGTTCTTTATACACACACACCCCCTCACACACACATCCCTGCTCCCTCTATAATCACCCATTCTTCCATACACGCATACCCCACTCTACACACACACACACACACACCTCCCTACACCCCTCTATCCACATTCACAGTCCTCATTGTACACCCACCCCATCACTTCCCTGTACCACCAACATAACCCCACATATGCACCCCCACCCATCTGCATACACCCCCCCTTCCTCCTATCCCAGCGGCCATCCACTTTCCTAAATTCTTTCACCCTGATCCCCCCACCCCCCCTCTACCCTAACATTCAGTCACCACTTCATCCATTGGCTCATGCACGCCCTCACCTTTCTTTCCCAACGTGTCCCCTGTGAGATACCCCCGGGGGAGCAGGGGATAGGAGGGCCCCGATCAGGGCCCCACAACTACCCCCCACCCCTGTCAATGCCCCCCCACCACTCCACACATGCAGCCGATCCAGCACCACCCAGGGCCAGCAGCAGTCCCACCCCCGCCAGGCCAGCCCAGACCCAGGCCCCCTGAACAGCACCACTCCCCCGCCCAAACTCCTCCGGCACAGCCCCAGAAATAGGGGCGTGGCAGGACCCCATTGTCACCCCCTCCCTCCCAGCTTATGAATGATTGTGAAGTGTGTGTTGTTTGCAATTAAAATTGGGAAGAAGTAACCACATCATGTTGGGAGCGGGACCACCAAAGCAGCCCCACCCACCGCACACTGCATGGCCCGCCCCCCAAAATATGTCCATGTGTTGTCAGTGTGTGTTTTTTGTGTTATGTTGACTAAGTGTAATTAAAACTGGGAGGTGAACCGATGCTGGGTGCAGCGATCGAAACCACCTTGATGGCCTCTCTCACCATCCAGATCAACGTGTCCACCTCCCAACGCCCTGCCTGTGTGTGGTGGAAGAAGGGTAGGAGGGGAGTCCGGGGATTTAGGTCCCGAGGGAAGCGCGCCTCCCTCAAGAAGATGAGCCACCTGCGGCACGAGGCACGTCCCCCATTCCCGGGGCCCCCGAAGGCCAGGACAGGCCAAGGGCAGCTGCCCCAACAACCAGGGCCCTCAGCAACCCCAATAAAGGAGCCGCCACCGGCCCCAGAAGGCACCAACGAACCACATGCAAAAGTGGGGGGGGGGCAAAGAAGAGGAGGGGCGGGAGAAGGAGAGACAGACCAAGGGCCCACCGCCCCCACACCCCTAGGAGACACCCCCACCCAGGGACACGTTGCATTCCCTTCTCCTTTACACACCAACACATTCACACCCCCTCACCATCAGCCTGGTATACACACACATCTACACACACCTACAGACCCACACATACATCTATACACATATACACCCATTCTAACAGATACACGGCCAAAAGATTAGTCCACCTCCAAAACCCTACATCCCACTCACCTCCCTGCCCATCACAAAACACCCCTTCTCATTCTACCTACACTAGAACAAACCACTACAACTCCCCACTTCTCTCACTGAAGTCCTACCCCCTTCATAATCATGACCCTTCACCCCCTATACACCTACATACACATGCACCCCCCCACTCCCCCCTACACACGGGCCACTACCCCCCATACACATGCATCTCAATACTCCTCTATATACACACCCCCATCTCCCATGCATTTAACACCAGATTATCCACACACAAGCCCTTACCCCTTCCCATACACACACACACACACACACACACACACACACACACACACACACCCACTCCCTCATTCACAACCCCAACCCCCCACACAATCATGTACTATCACACGCCCCAAAACCTCCACCCCCACACCTACATGCCCTAACACACTCCCCCTTACACACAACCCTACCCCCCACAAACTCATGCTCCACTACACTCCCCATAAACCCCCCACATATAAACCACCACACACTTCCTACACCCCACACACTCATGTACTATCACAGTCCCTTAAACCTCCACCCCAACACCCCTCACACACTCCCGCATACACCCCCCCTCACCCCCTATACCTTCATGTACCGCTACAATCCTCTATACACACCCCGCATATACACCACCGCACTCCCTCATACATACACCCCCACACATACATGCCTCAACACACTCCCACATACACGCACCCCTACCCCCCATACATTCATGTACCACTACACTCCTCCATACACACCCCATATATACACAGGCACCCCCCCATCCTCAACTATCTTGGGCCCGGGTCCCTCTGCCGGGCACCAGGGCACGGACCCGCCCCCGCTGCAGCGGCAGGTCCAGGTCAGCCCAACCCCCCCACGGCAGGGCCGACCCCCCATCCCCGAGAAGCAGGGGACAGCCCCGGGCACCGGAGCCCAGGACCCGCACCCCGCCCACCCCACAGCGGCACGGACACCCGTCACGGAGCCAATACCCGCCGATCCAGCCCCCGCCAGCGACCTCGCCCCACCGCCAAAAGGCAACTCCAACCATTGATCAACCCAAGGCCTCCCGCCAGGTCTGGAAACCTAGCCCCCCCAGTAATGAAGCAGCCAAGATCCCCATCCAGGGGTCCACCCCAGACCCATAGCCACCTGAGCCACCCAGCCACTCCCCAGCCCCGAGCGGGATGAGGTCACACTCTCCCCCCTACACTAAGTGATGGAGCTGATCACAGGAGACCAGAGAGAGTGAAATTCAACTGACTGATCCTTTGAGGAGGCAGACATCATTTCCATGCTGATGTAATCTAATAACAGATTTCTAAACTGCTGGATACACAGATTCTGTTTGCTTTTCCAGTTCACAAGGATAGTTTTCTTTGCAATGCACAGGCTGCTGAGGATTGGTTTTGCTAAATTAAACCCTATGTTATTTTCACCTAAGTGACTCAATAGGCACAATTTGGGGTTTGCAGGGATATTACATTTAAACCAGTCTGACAGATCTTTACATACCTGGAGCCAGAATCTCTGGACAGGTGGACAAGACCATAAGGCATGGTAGTAGCTGTCAATCATGTTGTCAGTACAGTGTGAGCAGATATGTGAGTGTAACAGACCCATCTTGAACATCCTGTGTCCCGTATAATGAGTTCTGTGTAGAATTTTGAATTGTATTAATTGCATGCTTGAATTCTTAGTCATTTTGAATGTGTTTAAGCAGATTTGTGACCATTCATTTTGATTGAAGTTGCTGGATAAGTCTGCTTCCCATTTAGAAGTTGGGAGAGAGATGGAATCTTCTAGCTTCAATAGTAATCTGTATATTTTGGATAGTAGCTTCGGGGCCTTAAGATTTAGGAATTCTGCAACCCTTATAGGTAACTGTAAGTTTAGTTGATCAGTGGTGTATTTCTTACTTATGATAGATTTAAGTTGGTGGTATTCTAAGAATTTGGTGCTGCTGAATTCATACCGTGAAGAAATTGCATCAAATGGCAGAAAGTTTCCATTTTCTACTATATGTTCTAACTGCTTTACTCCTTTATTCTTCCACTGAGGGAAGTTTATCATCTTTTTGTTTTGCAGGAAGTCAGGATTGTTCCAGATGGGTGTGAGCTTACATGGAATAAGCGCAGACTTGGTTACTTTCAGGAATTCCCACCAAGCCGTTAAACTGGAGCTGATGTTAATGCTTTTAAAACACTTATATGACTTGACAGTTGAGCTGATGAATGGTAAATCAGAGATGACTAAATCCTCACACAATGCTTGCTCAACATCCAGCCATGACTCATCCAAAGAACTTGGATTAAGCCACTTGGAGATGCATTGCAGCCTATTACATAAGAAATATTGATTAAAATTTGGCAGGTCCAACCCACCTCTGTCTTTGGTCTGTTGTAAAGTTTTTAGACTAATGCGGGATGGCTTGTTTTTCCAGAGAAATCTGGATATGTGGGAGTCTAGTGATTTAAACCAAGTGGAGGATGGTCTGATGGGAACCATTGAGAAAAGGTAATTAACTTTTGGTAAAACCATCATTTTAACAGTGGAAACCCTCCCCATAAGTGATATGGGCAAGCGGTTCCACCTTGAGAGGTCATCCTCTACTGTTTTTATTAGCTGATCATGATTTAACTTTATTAGTTCGGTTAGTCTGGGAGAGATTATTATACCTAAATAACTAATATTTCCTGACTGTATAGTGGTGTTAGATATGTTTTTAAAGTCACAGTTAATGGGCATTGCTGTAGTCTTTAACCAGTTAATAGAATAGTCTGATATTGAAGAGAATGTATTAATTAGTGTGATTGTTTGAGAAAGTGTTGTTTGTGAGTTGTTAAGGAAAAGTAAAATGTCATCTGCGTAAAGACTAATTTTATGTTCAATATTTTTAGCTTGAATTCCTTTGATTTCTGGGTTTTGTCTTATGGCAGCTGCCAGAGGTTCAATAAAAATGGCAAAGAGTGATGGAGAAAGTGGGCAGCCCTGTCTGGTGCCTCTCTGTAAGCAGAAGTTTGGAGAAGTTTTGTCATTAGTCTTCACACATGCATTTGGGTTGTTGTATAATATTTTTATCCAGTCAATAAATGATGACCCAAACCCAAATTCTTTTAAAGTTGCAAATAAAAGTTTCCAGTTTACACGGTCAAATGCTTTTTCTGCATCTAAAGATATAACTGTGGACTTCAGATTGTGTAGAGTTGAATAATCTATTATGTTAATTAATCTGCGCATGTTAGTGTAGGAATGTCTACCTTTTATAAAGCCTGTTTGATCAGGGTGAATAATGGAAGGGGTTATTTTCTCTATCCTTCTGGCTAGAGCTTTGCTGATTATTTTGAGATCTACATTTATTAATGAAATTGGACGGTAACTGGATGGGAGTGTAGGGTCCTTTCCTGGTTTTAATAGGACTGAAATATTCGCCAAGTTCATATTGGAGGGTATTTTTTGCTTTTCCTTTATTTCTAATACCATGCTGTAAAAGGTTGGAGCCAGTGTGGTCCAGAATTCTTTGTAGAATTCAGCTGGATAACCATCTGGACCCGGTGCTTTATTATTTGGCATACGGTGGAGAGCTTCATGGAGCTCATGAACTGAAATAGGTGAATCTAGAGCCATTTTATTTTCCTGATTTATTTTAGGAAGATTGATGCTGCTAAGAAATTGGTTAATATTCTCATCTGTTGGATTTATTTGTGATGAATATAATGCTTTGTAAAATTCTTTGAAAGTATTGTTTATCATGTCAGGATCATGGCTGATATTTCCTTCTGAATCTTTTATAGAGGAAATTGTTGTTTTCTCCTTATTTGCCTTTAGTTGGTTAGCCAGGAACTTTCCAGATTTGTTACCATGTTCAAAATTGTCCAATCGAAGTCTTTGCACCATGAATTGTGTTCTTTTATCTATTATTTCATTAAGTTCTAATTTGGCTTTTCTAATATCATTCAGTGTGTGTTCTTCTGGGGAGACATGGTAAGCTTCCTCTAGTGATTTAATTCTGAGTTCTAATTCTGATGTTCTCAAAGTTTCCTTCTTTTTCTTATGGGAAGAGAAGGATATTATTTTCCCTCTCATTACTGCTTTTCCTGCTTCCCAAAGAACACACGCTGAAGTTTCTGGTCTGTTATTGTTTTCTAGATATGAGGACCATTCTCTTTTAAAGTAACTGATAAACTCAGAATCTGTAAGTAATGATGTATTAAATCTCCAGTTTCTAGTGGCTGGCTTACAGTTTTTACTTCTAAGGGTTAATGATACAGGTGCATGATCACTGATGATTATGGGATGGATCTTTATCTCTGATATGTCACTCATGAGTGAACTGCTGATTAGGAAGTAATCTAGTCTAGAATAGGTATGGTGAACTGAAGAGAAGAAAGTGTATTCTCTCAGTGTCGGGTGATGAGAACGCCATGCATCGCAAAGACCAAAATCCTTCATGTACTGTTTAACCGTTTCAGCTGATTTCCAACCTCGATACTTCCCTGATGAACTGTATTTGTCAAGAATAACATTTAAGTCCCCTGCTACAATGATTGTGTTATCTAAGTTATCATAGAGCGAAGTAAAGAGGGAGTGAAAAAAGGAGGAGTCATCAACATTTGGGCCATAAACATTTGCAATAGTTAACTTAACATTTTGAATAGATAATGTAACTATTAAAAATCTGCCTTCTGGATCTGTGATTGTTTGATCAATGTCAAATTTTAAACTTTTATTAATAAGAGTGGCTACTCCTCTTTGTCTGGAATTATAGCAAGCTGAGTAAACATGTGGAAACTGGTCCGTTGAAAGATTTATTGTTGAATTAGATAAATGAGTCTCCTGCAGGAGAACGATGTCTGCCTTCATTTCACGCATCTGATTAAGAATTTTTAACCTCTTCTCTCTTGTACCAGCTCCACGCACATTCCAAGAGACAAACCTCAGTGCATCCATAAACCAACAAAAACGAAGACTATCTGCATATTACAAACCTCAGTGTATCCATAAACCAGCAGAGATGGAGGTTATGTGCATATTACCACAGCGTGTGTCTGTGTGTAACCCGCTGCTTGTGCGCCTGTCAGCTGTGTGCGGTACCTGGATCTGCGCGTTAAGTGTCTCTATGTGTGCTTTCCTCATACTTAACTGTGAGTGTATGTGTGAATCATGCATAACGTTGTGTCCGATGTTTAATCTTGTGCGTGCGCCATGAAACATATAAATAGAGAAGTAGGTGACATTACTGATAAAAGTGAAAGGGTTCAAACAAAGAAAAGTGAAAAGAGAAAAAAGTGACCGTGCCAAAGGAAGAAAATAATGTAAAAGAAACATCCGTGACGAGAACGGTGTAGCAGAGACGGGTGGAGAAAATACTGATAATTATTTTGAAACCACAGTATTACAAATATGGCATAACTTATTTAAGATTTAAGATTATTAAGGAACATACCAACAAGTCAGTAGAGCCACGGAGTGATGTTTGGGTCACGGTACAACTGTCCATTGATAAATAATTTATCCACGGCGATGACAGCGCGAGCTCCTTCGGCGATGGATTTCCTCCTGATAGGGAAGAAAACTCTCCGCCGATCCAGGATCTCTCTTGGAAACTGGTCATTAACTGCATAATGAAGGCCCCGAAGTTCACGGCCCTGACTCTTCACCTGCTCCTTTTGTTTGTAGTTAACAAACTTGGCTACGATGGGCCGTGGCCGGCCGGCTCCGGGTTTCCTTCCGCCCAGACGGTGAACTCGGTGAAAGGCGATGTTCCCCACCGTTTCTTCCGGGAGCTTTAGATGAGTCTGGATGAAGTTTTTGACTGTGGTCTCGGGGTCTTCATCTGCTTGTTCTGGAATCCCTGCAAACACCAAGTTGTCCCTCATGCTTCTGGCTTGCAGATCCAGCACCACTTCCTTCATCTTCTTGTTCTCCTCGGAGACTCTGGTCAATCCCTCGGTGAGGGATTTAACCGACTCTCTGAGGACCGCGTTTTCTGTGGCCAGTGTTTCCACTTGCTTCTGGCTGAATTCCAGTGATTCCCGCAAGGCCTGAAACTCTTTGTGGAGAATCTCCACCAGGCTCAAGCGCGCATCGAAACTACTGAGCTTTTTATCGATAGAAATAAGAACATCGGTTGTGTCGTTCCCCGGCGACGAAATGGCTCCGGATGAATCCTCGTTCCGCTGTCTTTTAGCCTGAGATGATGCGGCTGGGGTCGATGTTTGCTTTGGCTTCCCCATGACAACTCTGTCAAAACACTGATCTATGAAGTCCGTCAGGCTGGCCAAATCCTCCCCGTTGTGCTCCAGAATGCACCTTAAAGGGACACTATTTACCTACTTAGGAGAATGTTCAAATTAATTTCAGATTAATTTGGCAAAACGCACACATTAATAAATGAATGAATGAATAGTTTACGTTTGCCTAGTGGGACTCAACCTCACTACTTGCCTACAGCATTACGTCACTTACCTGCGTCCTCCCCCGTCACTTACCTGCGACCCTTCTCCCTCCTCTCTAAAACTTTGAGTTTCTAACCGATCGACTGCTTTAAAATGGTTAACAGCAAGTTTTTAGTGTGTTGCAGTGTCAATCAGAAGCTTATCTACAGAATCGTGTCTCATTTATTTTAATTTAAACTGAATTATTAATAAATACAAGATAATAAATTCCTGAGCATCTCTGACAACAGCTCTGCTCCCTCTCCTCTCATCACCTGATGAAAATAAGAAACAGACCTGATTCTTGTAAATGTTGTAGCAGCCATGCTGGTTCATGCACACACACTCCCACCATCACAGCTGCTCCACGCCTCACTGCGGTTACCACACATGCAAATACCATCTACTCACCTCTCTCTTAGCCCAATCCGTCTACCTCATATTGGTCTCCTTGCTTTGCTTCAGAAGAACCAACAAATGGAAATGTGTGTGTGTAAAAGGGCTAAGACTGCAAACATCAATGCTTCATCCCTCCTTCCTCGTTTTCACACTGAAAAGATGAGCTCAGATGTAGCAGATGAGGATGTCACACCTCCTTTAAATCTCACACAAATGAAACACTGGTGTATTTTTCTCATAGCTCTGCTTGTAAGCTCCTCTGTTCTTCTGGGAGCATTTTAGAAACCGAAATATCCTTCAGAATGCCTTTTATCAGATTGATTTCTGGGTCATAGGCAGGACAGAGGAGATGCAGAGGCACAGATCAGCGCCCCATGCTCCTCTTTTTTATGTAGAACCAGAGAGGCAGCATCAACACGGCACAAGTTGCACATGCTGTACATGTTGCATGTGCTGTACATGTTGCACATGCTGCACATGCTGTACATGTTGCACATGCTGTACATGTTGCACATGAATGTCCCCCTGCTAAAGAAGTAGCTGACAACCTGAAGCTGTATGTTGTGTTCCGAACTTGGATCTCTTGTTTTTAACACCAGTTTTTTTCTTCATCTTCTTCTAAGTTTCTGGGTAGTAGATGGGGGCAGTCTGTGTGGTGACACATCATCATATTGTTCCTGCACAATAGTCTGATATCTTTGTTTGGGTTTGTTGGAAATTTCCATTTGAGGGTCAGATAAGGAGTAAAGGTGGATTATTTTTCCCTTTTTAAATGGTGGCTTTGTGAATAAAATGCAGTTGTTGGGTGGGCAGTAGAGCTGATGTGGGTTTTGCCCATGAAAAACAAACAGCTGATTCTGCTGCTGACTTCTGTTTGGGTTGTTGTTTTTTCTGGGTTGTCATGTGGTTTCTAATCTTAGCAATGGTTTTAGGAACACAAACAATGAATGTACCTGTGGCAAAAAAAAAAAAGGCCAGACAAAGTTTTAAGGTTGGGAAGTTTCATTACGCTACTTTAGGTTGAGAAGGAGCAATGTTAGAAACATTTCAAGGGTTTTGGAAGCACAACAAGAAGTTTCAGAGGAGCACAGTAACTTCAGTAAGTAACAACACCCTCCTTCACATCCTTCTGACCTACCAGGGATTTAAAGCATTACTGAGACGCTCAGAAACTCTGATTCCATTTAATTTACTTTTATTTAAACTTTATCATAAAAATAAATCACAAAAAATTGAAGGTTTGGTCTTTATTTGCTGCTTAGTTCGTGTGAGTTTGGAAACCATAATATTTTTTCAACACACAACTGATCATTGACTGATCATCAACATGCACACATGTATGAGTATGTGGAAACTGTAAGGATGACTCGGCAGGAATAAGAACATTTTTACTTCATCCTGCTCCTCTTCAGACTTTTTAGTAACTGTTACTTGTTTTACTTAGTTGTTCTTTTGATTAATTTGTGTTATTTTTGGTTGACATAAAAAAGCATTGAACATGCTGAACTTTGCTGAAGAAAACGACACTTAAACAACACCACAAACTTTTTTTTAAGTTAACTTTAGCACAGCTCTGATAGTTGTGGAGTAAAGAGGATCTGTCTCTTCTTCCAGATTGTTCTAAAAAGCTCTCCAGTCATCTGTCTGATCCACACATGTTCTGTCTGTCTCTTGCTTTTGCTCTTCCACACCAGCAGTTAGACATGACTCATCAGTTTTTCACTGAGTGAGAAAATGCATGTGTGGCATCAGAAATGTGTGAATTGCTGCCAGCTCTCACGCTTAACAGTTCATTTATTACTCTGAGTTTTCCAAGAACATCTAGACTGACGGCTTCAACCATTTTCTGCATAGATTATTATGTCCAATTACACCTTTTGATTAAAAAAAGAAAGATTGCTTGATCTAAAACATGCCTTTTTAACCTTTTCAACTTCTTAACTTTCTCTCGCATATGTTTCATACCCAGCAGGTGTACCTATTTTAATGAATATCCTGTCATGTTTTCATAAAAATGTGAGTGAAATTAGTGTAAAAAGAACCACGTTAATGGTTCATATTTACACTCCATGTCTTCAGAAGGGTTAGATTTTACCAGCAGATTGTATTTAACGTTCAAAGCAGGGAGAGATCCAACATCCACCGATATAGTCACTTATCAACCATGTAGAATGTGAAATCAATCAAATTATTAGTGAGAATTTATTAATCATGATTAAGTTCCTGATCATCACAAGGAACCTATTCTGATTGCAGTGCTGATATCATAATGGTACATTCATGTTTTAGCGAACACAGCCCCATTTCCCTTTTTTCCCTCTCTCATGCCCACCTCAAAATATCAGTAATGACTCATTCTCCTGACGTGCATTAGACAGAAAGATAAAAAGCCCACCATGTCGCTCTGCCGTGCTGCAACCAACTGCAGAGTGTGTTCAGAGGAAGTCCAGACTAAAAGCAAAAGGCTTCATTGAGGCAGAATAATGAGAGCCAGACTGTTATTTAAAAACTGCCCGGAGCCATGACAACAGAAGACCACCGCTGGCGAAGGAAATTAGGTGTGCTTTTTCTGAACGAGAACTGATCTGAAATGATAATGTTATGCATGAGAACCAGTTAAAGGTTTGAATCTGTGTTCAGCACGCACGGTGAACTCGATGGAAGGATGTTTGGGGGAAAAGGCTGCTTGCATTGTGAAAGTGATTGTACATCAGCCGCGTATCGCTGGTAAAGGTTGCCAGGTCTGCTGTGTTTGTTCATGTGCTGTTGCTGTGAATTCAAACCCACTTCATCAGGTCCACCTTGCTAGTTCTGATTGGACCCCCTTTTCCTTCAGAACTGCATTGATTGTTGGTGTCATAGATTCAGCAGTGATGGAAACATTCCTCAGAGATTTTGCTCTGCACTGACATGAAACATCTCACAGCTGCTGCAGCTTTGTGACATGGTGCATCATGTTGCTGGAAGTTTCCATCAGAAGATGCTACACTGTGCTCAGAAAGGGATGGACATGGTCATGAACCCGTTGATCCTGACGGCAGGATGGATCCATGTTGTCATGATGTTTCCAGCAGATTCTGATCCTACCATGTGAATGTGGAGCTGAACTGGAGACTCATCAGACCAGCAACGTTTCTCCATCTTCTATTGTCCAGTTCTGGTGAGTCTGTGTGAATTGTAGCCTCAGTTTCCTGTTCTTACTGACAGGAGGGAACCCGCTGTGGTCTTCTGCTGCTGGAGACCATCTGCCTCTCTGTAAACCAGAGATGGTTGTGTGTGAGAATCTCAGTGAATACTCCGACCAACAACATGCCACGTTCACAGTCACTTAAATCTCCTTCTTCCTCTTTCTGATGCTCAGTTTAAACTTCAGCAAGTCGTTTTCACCAAAGCGTGACCAAATGCTGGCATGTGATTGGCTGATTAGATACTTGTGTTAACAAGCAGTTGGACAAGTGGAACTGATAATGCGGCTGCTCATTGTATAAAGACATTTAAGCCTTAAACATTGACATTTTTTTACTGTCTAACTTCTTTTTAGGAGCTTTTTTGAAGATCATTTCTGACCTTCATCATGTAATGTTGTCTGAATCAATCCGGAGACAAAACCAAGGATCAGGAGAGAAAAAATAGCTTTTCCTGATTTGTCAATAATCCAACCTGGTTTCACACTTGGTATTCTTGAGGTTTGCTCCATATTGAACATGATGAGTCATACGCATCAGTTTTCCTCTGAGATATTGTGTAATACATCTTAAACAAGAAGACGGATGCTGGAAACCAATCAAAGCTCCCAGTCACATGCCTACACCACTTCATATCTGTTACAACAGAAAACTAAGAATAAATAACCAGTTATTATTAAAGAAGTGTTGGACTGGTGACCTGTCCAGGTGTTCCCGCCTCTCGCCCAGTGGTTGCTGGGATATACTCCAGCTTCCTGTGAACCTGAACTGGACCAAGTGGTTAAGAAATGGCATTAGACAAAGTTTCCTGCATCAGACGTCCGTCATATCCTGAACTCTGTGGCCCGGGATCGTGGGAGACCTCTGCTGCGAAGCGTCACAGCATGCAGGGGAGATCCAGGTATCGACAGGGAGCTTTTCGCTTCTTTGATGTGTTTGTTTACAGATCCCCGTCAATCAAACATGGCATGGTCATGTTTATGCAACAGCTGCACATTTGATTTGAAGGTCATTTCCGACTGTGGTCAGCAGCTTCCAGGTGCTGCGTTGAGTCGCCATCGGTGGGCGTGAGACTGAGTCACATGATGCAAAGCATATTAAGCGCCATATTCAGCAGCACCAGCGAAATTATCTCAATTTCCTTCCAAATGTTTCTCACTTGGAAGTGGTTGAGGCAGCACTTACTCGCTCGCTTTTTACCTCCAGAGTGCAGAAAAGATTCGAAGCTGCAGCTGAAGTTTCGCCTGGCGTTGCACCCTGAAAAGATGACAGCACTAACACTTTACATATCGCTGTGTCTGATCTCTCTCTCAGCCAGAGAAGCTGACAGATCATCATCTGAGACGAAGATGAGGAGGTGGAGGTTGGACGGAGGACTGAGATGGAGAGGAACAGCGGGTGGGGTGGGTTGTTTTTTCAGTCTGGAGTGTGTGTGTGGGTGTGTGTAGCCTTACTTTGAAGTGTTTTTCCCTGCTGGGAACGACAGTTTCCCACAGAATCATGTCTGAAATACAGAAAAGCACACAAACGTATACAGATGGGGAGATGTGTACACATGCAAACATGCAAACAGACTGAACCAGGATAAACAGTCCCATTCATGTAGAAAACACTAACCATGACTCACCGTCTCTGGAAGACGAGTTCTGGTTTTCTGACCAGTTAAGCTTCTGATTCCTGTGTTAAAAATACTTTCATAAGGTAAAAATGAGTCATTTTCAGACAGCTTCTGTGGTCTTTTGTAGAATAAACCCATATGTTTTATGTTTCCTGACTAATACACCTGAAATTGTTGTTTACATTAAAACTAAACCATTAAACCTTTTTATTCATTCTTGTTAGTTTAAAGCTGAAAAAAAGACCCAGAGTTTAGTTGTTTACTGTTATTTTCTGTCTGCTAGAGCCATTTTATCATCAGAAAAAAAAAGTCTAATGATGCATAAAGTCAGCAGCTAAAACAGGAAAACAGGAGCAACAAACGGACTATTTTATTATATATTTTTCTCCTAATGTGGTGCCAGAGTGGGTTGCGGTGGTTTTGGGCTTTTTGTTTAGCACCTGCTGTTTTTAATGTGACAGAAAAGGGTGAAGCGAGGACAGAAATACATTCAGGAAACAGTCAGATGAAGCAGTAAAGACGTTCATAAACTCACCAACTTGTGGTGCTGACAGTGCAGGTACTGCAAGCAAAACAGGTGACAGAAATAATCTAAAACTTGTGTATGGACGGGAATAAAGACCAAACTGGAGCAAAAACAGGAGGTACGAGTAAAACCAAGGAAGTCAGAAACACAGGACAACTTCCACAGTTTCAGGAGAAATCCTGTAATAAGTTGGCTTTTTGCCTCTTAAAAAGCAGCAACGTGTAGTCGGGTCACCATAACGCTGCAAAAATGGTTGATTTGTCATCATGTATGAAGAAACATTAAAGCATCCTGATGCAACCCTGCACATGTTAATCACATTGAGATTTATAACCCTATAAAAATATGATGGGCTGCAAAGTTAAAAAGCTGTTGGACAATCATCAGACTCAATGTGATGCCACCATCCACCACTCTTACCTCCTTATCAGCATTTTTTTACATTTAATAGTTGTGCAGAAAGTGAGCATGTTGTAATTTGCGATGGAAAATGTGAAAAAGGGATTTTTTTTTTTTTTTGTAGCTTTTCAATGTGAATTATTTTAGTATTTTAGAATGCATTTGAGTTTTATGTGATTTCTTGCTTCTCTGTTTTGATTTACATGCAGTGGATGCGCTCGTTTCAGCCCTGGCCAATCAATGAGCCAGATTTTCTTCTTCTTTTGTCTTTGGTCAGCTGTCGTTTTGGGGAAATATCGCCCTCTACCAAGAGACTGTTGTTACTGCATGATGTTGTCCAGGTGGTCAACTACATTCAAGTTATATATACATTTGTTCCTTATAAGCAACCCTGCCTTTAAGGTTGTTAGTGGAATGAAGCCTGCGGGCTCACCTGATGATTCCATTCCTCCGCGCCTCTTTAAAGAGGTGTTTCCAACCATAGCACCCTTTGTTATACATCTTGTGAATGGAAGCTTGTTAAAAGGAGTGGTGCCAAAATGCTTTAAGCACGCTGTTGTTCAGCCATTAATAAAAAAAGTCTGGCCTTGATAACAATGATCCTTCAAACTTTCGTCCAATTTCTAAGCTTCCATTCCTGTCCAAAATACTAGAGAAAATTGTATTTTGTCAATTGAAGGCATTTCTGGATGCACATGAGATCACTGAAGTTTTTCAGTCTGGTTTTAAAAATTTGCACAGCACAGAGTCTGCTCTACTTAAAGTCTTTAATGACATTTTGATGTATACTGACTCTGGTCATACTGTTGCACTGGTTTTGTTAGATCTGACCGCTGCGTTCGACACAGTGGATCATGAAATCCTACTGTGCCGACTCGAGAACACAGTGGGCATTCACGGGGCTGCCTTGGAGTGGTTCCGTTCCTACTTAGCAGATAGGAGTTTTTGTGTGAGATTGGGTGACTTTGCTTCAACCTCGGCCCCCTTGAATTGTGGCGTGCCACAAGGATCAATCCTTGGTCCGCTCCTTTTTTCATTGTATCTGTTGCCGCTGGGGTCTATTCTCCGAAGGCTTGGTGTGTCTTTTCATCTTTATGCTGATGATAGCCAAATTTACATTCCCCTCAAACGTCAAGAAAGCTTCAGTGCCACTGAACTCTTAAAGTGCACTGATGAAATTAAAATTTGGATGTCAACAAATTTTTTGCATTTTAATGATAAAAAAACAGAGGTTCTTCTTCTTGGACCTAGCAGTGTTGGTGATGCTGTCTCAGTTAACCTTGGATCCTTGTCACAGTTTGTTAAGCCTACTGTCTGCAATCTTGGTGTGAAAATGGATCAGGAACTTAAATTGGACAAACAAATTAGTGCTGTGGTGAAAGCAAGTTTTTTCCACCTGAGACAGCTTGCAAAAATAAGGTCCTCACTCTCACGACATGATTTTGAAATTTTGATCCATGCTTTTGTAACCACACGGCTTGATTATTGTAACGCCCTGTACTGTGGGATCAGTCAGTCCTCTCTCGCACGGCTGCAGCTGGTGCAGAACGCTGCAGCGCGTCTTTTAACTGGATCTCGAAAGTCTGACCATGTTTTACCAATTTTGTCTTCCCTTCACTGGCTCCCTGTCCGTTACAGAATTGATTTTAAGATTCTTTTATTTGTTTTTAAATGCCTGAACGGTCTGGCCCCTCGCTACCTGTCAGACCTGCTGGTGAGGTATTCCCCTACACGCTCTCTGAGGTCCACAGATCAACTTCTGCTTGTGGTTCCTAAGACGAAGCGTAAACTGAGAGGTGACCGAGCTTTTTCTGTTATTGGTCCCAAGTTGTGGAATAAGCTGCCCCTGTACATTAGACAGGCTGAATCGCTTCTTGTTTTTAAGTCTTGTCTGAAGACTCATTTTTTCTCTTTGGCGTTTTACTAATTTAAAGGGTTGTTTTACTATTAACAATGTGCTGATGCCCCAATTATGATGTAAATATGTATGTTTTATTGTTTCTTCTGTACAGCACTTTGGTCAACTTTGTTGTTTTTAACGGTGCTTTATAAATAAACTGGATTGGATTGGATTGGATTTATATACGACTCGTATGATACATGGGTTATATTGATCAGCTTCGTTTTGATCATTTATACTTCAATTGATTGCTTTAAATTAATAACTTTGTTTTTTGTTTTTTTTGTTTTTTTTTCTCAAAACATTTTGGACTAGAAAGGCCATTATTAGAAATTGTGCTGAAAAACTAAATTCTTTTATAGATAGATAGAAGGACTTTATTCATCCCAAGGTGGGATATTTAGTTGTTGCAGTGTCCATGTACATGAATGCTGAAATTTGAGCGTACATTTGCTTATATGAAGAAATTTGTCCTTTTTAGATTCTTCTTCTGAGATATGATCACATCATACATACAGTTATCACATCCCAGTGGGATCAGAGAGTCAATTCTGATAGAAAATATTGTTCTGTAATCAACGTTACCCACCCCGTTGTGACTTATGACTCAGTTTTAGTCATATACTGTTTTAGAAACATCTAATTTTACAATTGGAAGTATTTGTTAAAGTGATCAACATGGTAAAAGAAATTTTTTTCAGTATTTCACAGTATTTTTAAATCCTGGGATGTCTCAATAAGACAGAAATAAACTTAAAATTGAGATGTTGAATGTAAAATAACATGTAACAAGTAAACATCACATTTTAAAAGGATAAATAACTGTTATTATACACTTTCAAATTAATCAAAATTTAATTATTATTAAATAAAATAATATGTTAAATTCAAGTTTAACGATGTCAATAGTCTTTGTACTGTGAATTTATTCATACTATGACTAAACTGTGTTGGCTGAAAGTTAAAGACTCAGGAGAGGAGGACCCGGCTGAGTTCTGTCAGACTTTCAGCAATGTCTTTAAACCCCACTGATCCCCATAAACCAGACATCCTACAAAAAGGAAAATTTATCAACTAGGATTAATAAAGTAAATTTTAAATACTATGTTTTATTGTTGATACATTGTTTTATACTGACCTGCCAAAACAAAAAAAAAAATTGCAGAATAAAACCAATATCAAAAATGTACATTTTCTGTATTTATATATCTCGTGACTATAATAATACACTATTTCATTATTAATCTAATTATTGAATATATATCACACTGGCTCACATATGTAATAAAACATTTTAAAAAAAATCATAAACAGAACAAAATATTCCAATGAAAAGACATAAACTGTATTTTTATGGTAGAACTTTATTATTTTTATTTCCTGTTTTTCGCATTTCCAGCTGCCAAATGGTGATTGTGGTGTTGTTGTTGTTGTTGTTTGTTGTTGTTGTGCAAACCTAATAAATAAGCAGAACTGCATTTCACGTCTGCGACAGAAAAGAAATCTTTCTGCACAGACGGAGCTCATAGTTAAAGTTGAGAAGTTCCTGTTTGGTTTTTTTAATAATTCTCCATGCAGATGCAAAAATTCTCATGCACAAGTTTTATTCTGCAACCTTCATACTTACAAAAGCAACGCGTTGCCCAGTGGCAGCCACAACAGCCATAAGCGTGTTATATGTACAGAAATCCAAATGCATCTGCAGTTCCAAAGTCTCAGGTGGAATTGTTTAATTCCTACATCATTGTTGGGCTATTTTTCATTCTGCTGACAGATGAAATCATTGTTAACTTGCTCAGAAAGTTGCTGCTTCTTCTAATTCTCTGCTTTTTCTGCGCACTTGCCTGCCAGACTTCAGCTCCATCAGCTCTACTTCGTGCTGTGCTGCAGTCTCCAGGACTTTCTGCTTATTGTAGAAGACAACAAAGTTGTTAATGATGGGGTGGATGGGCAACGCGATGGCTATGACCCCACAGAGAAAGCTCACTGCCGCGTTACACTTCCCCAGCGTGGTTTTGGGATATATGTCTCCGTAGCCCACAGTGGTCATGGTGATGATGGCCCACCAGAAAGACTGCGGGATGCTTCTGAAGAGCGTCTCGGGGTGGCTCTGCTCCATGGTGTAACCCAGCGCGGAGAACACGAAGATCCCCACGCCCATGTACATGAGTAGAAGCCCCAGCTCTTTGAGGCTCCTTTTCAGCGCGTAGGTCAGAGTCTGCAGTCCGGAGGAGTGGCGCGCCAGCTTGAAAATGCGCGCGATGCGCATGATGCGCAGCGCCTGGACGGCTTGCTGGACGTTCACCAGCTCCATCATGGAAGTGGTGCCGAGGTACATGAGAGACAGGACCACGTAGAAAGGCATGATGGCCATGAAGTCAATGATGTTCATGATGGAGAGCGCAAAGCGCAGCTTGTTCGGGGACGACGCGAGACGCAGCGCGAACTCCGCCGTGAACCACAACATGCACGCGGTCTCGATCGCCTCGAGGGTGGGGTGTTCCACCAGTTTCCCATCATCATCCAGCACTTGGAGCTCAGGGATGGTGCCTATGCACATGACCACGGCTGAGACCAGGATGGAGAGGAAGGACGCGATGGCGATTACGCGCGCCGGCAGCGAGGAGTCTGGCTTCTCCATCAGCTTCCATAAAAACCTCTGGCACCGCTGGGTGCGCGTGACGCACCGATCCACATCCATGTCTTCCAAAATTACTTTCACTTTGTTTGCAATTTCTTTCAACTCTTCCTCCTTCTCGCTCAGGTAACTTTTGCAACATTCATCTAAAGCACTCTGGTCTATCTTCCAGAACTCCATCTCCTTGATGAAGCAGATGGGGCAGATGCCGCGTTTTATGTGGATTTCACCGAAGTAGTAAACGTCGATGATGCACTTGAAGGCGTCAGGATCTCGGTCAAAGTAAAACTCTCTTCTGCTTGGATCAAAATCATCACACAAAGAGGAGATAAGTTCGGAGTTCTGAGCTGAGCAGTTCATCAGCTCCGCCAGTCTGCTCTCCGGGTAGCGCTTCAAAACATCCCCAAACAGCACCACCCTGACTCCGCCAATGTTCACAGCAATCTCTCCATCAGCGCACAAATCACTTCTATAATTTGGCTTCGGAAGTGTCCACATTTTACACAGAAGCCTGTTTGATAAGATTTAATGTTTAAATGTAAAAATAAAGCTGAACAAGCAGCCTAAAGGCCATTGTCTTCACGCGTAAAATGCTTCTTCTCTGGTCTGTTTCTCCCACTGAGCGGCACAGCTTGAGCGGCCAGCTTTATCCAACACCTCCCATTTCTCTCTCCTCCCTCTCTCTCTCTCACATCAACACGCGCACGTGCATGCGCACTCACAAACTAGGACGCAACAGTCGCATCTAGCAGACATATTCATGCGCGCAGCTGTAAAACTGCCTGTGAAAACAGTATAAATAAAGAAAATAATAATAATAATAATAATAATATAATAATTATAACAATAATACATTTATTTGAATAGTACAAATATAACGCACTTTAAAAGACAGCCAAAGAATGTCTTATTCAGTCTCATTATTATAAATGAACTCTAATTATGAAGAGGAATAATTTGCCATTTTCCTACTTTATCAAGAATTTTGTCAAAATATGAAGGAAATATTTCTGAATCAAATATGATTATAAGCTGCACAGCAGAGACAGTGCACTCTGGTGACTGAGCACTGCATAGCATTCATGGATGAAAAGAACCGGATAAATTTACTAATGCATTTTATATTAATGCACTTTATGCAATTATTAATCATTTATTTCAGTATTTACACACAGCATTTAAGTACATTAAATGATTTTTTTCTGAATTCATGCCAAAGGCAGGAAAATCTCTCCAGAATTCAACAAAAATACAAAGATCAGAGAAAACGCTAGTTTTAAGGGCGAAGCAGGGTGTTTATAAGAAAAGCATATGGTGTCTAAAGTTAAGACTAAAAGTGAGCAGATTAAGTCTGCCTGTAATTCATCCTTCAAAAGAAACATGAAATCAGTGTTAATTGCACATCTCTTTAGCTTTACATCTTTGTAAATGGGTCAAATGAAGAATTACTGAACTAAATAAACCATTAAAGGACCTTTAAGATCCATAGAAGAATGGTAAGAAAAGTCCAATTTTTATCATACGAGGTCTTTATTTTTGCCCTTTAACAAAGTTGAACAAAATATTAAAAACATTTTTGAGAATACTGAACATTTATTATAATGAAATATGTCATAATTATTATCTTCTGCTTTGTGGTATTTATTGAGGAGAAGAAGTAAAGCATTAGATTGTGTTCAGCTGGAGTTTTTACCAGAAAGTGATCCCAAATGTCTCAAACAGCATTAAATATACCACGCTGAGCTTTATAAGCTTCACTGTGCATAATGTATTATAAAGTATATGAAAATATTCATTTTAAGATCTGTATCACTGAGAAACATCATAAACCAAGGTGATTTTTTTTTTTTTTTTTTTTTTTGTCCAGCTTTTTGTGATACAAGTACAAACATGCTTCAAATAGTTATTTAGTATTTTTACGGCATTAAATATTGAAACAGTAAACTTATTTAAACAGAGAAACTATCTGTAGTGAGTATTTCATATTAATTATTGTCTGGAAGTAAAAATGAATTAACGTTCATCATTACTAGGTGTGATATAATCCCACAGCAAGTTCACCATAAACTCATGATTATGTATTATCCGTATTACTTCTTATATCTTTATATTAGCCATGTTTATTAGGAGCTGATGTCTCAGCTGGATTTCTGCATGTATCTTTAGCAGACTCGACTGTAACGCTGCCCTTCCAGGTCTCTCTGAAAGGCATCAGACAGCTGCAGGGAGTCCAGAACGCTGCAGCTCGACTCCTCACTAAGACCATGAAAGTGGATCATATGAGTCCAGGTCTTCACACTCACGTCTGTCAGAGTTCAGAATCTTGCTGTTAATTTATAAAGCGATGAATGGTTTAAGACCAAAAAATGTTCAGGATTTCCTGGTTGTGAACCAACCAGATCTATCAGGTCATCAGGAGCAGGTCTACTTTCTGTTCCCAGAAGCAAACATGGAGGAAGCGTTCAGTTTTTTCTCCTCACATAAGCAACTGCAGGTCCATCTAATGCACCTTCTGCACCTGCTGTGATGCTTTTAATCTTTATGTAAAGCATTTGACTTGTATGTGAAATGTAAAACAAATCAGCTTTCCTCATGTTGCTGTAATATTACTTCACTGCTGAGGGTGGAGTCTTACATTTAGTTGTTTTGTACGTACAGTTTAAGTCGTCACAGTCAGCAGTCTCTGTATTTAAGATGCTCCTTTTCAAGCACACTCAACTCAAGATGGAAGAGATTAGCAGGATGGACTCCTGATCTGAAAAGTAAAGCCAATCTGCATTCTAGTTTATGTCCTGAAGGGGGCGATGTCCCTTATTGCAAAGAGGACTCTAACGATAAAGACCTGTTACCCACTTTTCCATGTCATATGTGCATTTTTCATTTTCGTCTGTGTAATTTTATGCCATTAATTTGATTTGCTGATCTGGTTGTAAAAACAGAGATAGTGACAAGCAACTTGCTAAGCTTCTGGCTTTTAAATGGTAATCCTCGACTCGAACATAGGCTGTCCATGTCCAGACGTCGTTCTGCGCCTGATAGTTCAGCCATATTTCTTTTTCTGGAGTGAAAAAACTTCAAGAATTTCATTCAATGAAAATTTACAAATCTTCCAAAAAGAATTACCCACATCGCTTTCTTTTAGTCTACAAGGAGGCTAACAAGCAGCTTCGGAGGCTCTAAGTTAAGTTTACTTTCATTTTAGGCTCAGCTGGTCATGTATTGAGCTGCATGTTTGTGTCTTTGAGCAAATAAACAAAAAGAAACTTGTGAGACACCATTTATAGTTCTTCTAGTTAAAAGATCACCAAATCCAGACCTTATGGGCCAGTGTCCTGCAGGTTTTCAGTGAATCCCTGCTCCAAAACACCTGACTCAAATTAAATGGCTCCAACAACACAATAAGGTCTTTAAACACTGAATCTGAATAACTCAACTGAATAATTCTTATGGCAATATATTTAATTTGACCCATTTAAAGTCAGTGTGAACGTTCACATCAGTGACAAAATTCCATCCAGCGATTTCATGAGTTTTATTTGTTTTAAACCGAGGTTGATTTTTTTTTTTTTTTTTTTTTTTTTTTACAATATTTGCATCAGACAGATATCTAATCAACAAATCAAAGAAGGCATGTTAACTGATCACTGTTTGCGAGCACTGCAGGTGTCAAGTTGTCGCTGTCATTTCGTTCTAACTTTGCATCATCGTGGCCGAGCATCTTTATTATTTCTTCTCTGCTTCTTTAAGCTAGCAGCTAGCTGCTACAGCAGATCCTCCAACTGTCCCGCAGATGTCCTAAAGTCCGTCCTGAAGCCACCGTGGTCCAGCTTCAGCCTAAACAAGAGCTGCATTTCTGTTACATTCTTTTGCAGTCTTGCCCCAGGACACTTCGGCATGTAGTCAGGGGAAGCCTGGAATTGACCCAACTTTCCAGTTGAAAGACAACAGCTCCTCCTCCGGAGCTACAGCGATATTGGTAAGTTTCGACAAACAACAGTTGTGATTTGCGGCTGTTTCCATTGAACAGTGTTTAGCACATAAGCCTCAAGTCTCATAAAATCTCGTTATTCTCAGAAGATTTTAGAAAAAATTGCAGGTGATGCAAAGTAGCCGGGTAGTGTTATGTAGGAGTTTTCTACTTGCTGTGGTGAATTTGCTACGACTTTTCAAAGCTTTTTCCCTGATTTTGTTTACCAAAACTCTGAAATTCGCTGTGCTCCCCCCCGTGTACGCGTGGGTTTTCGCCCGCTACTCCGGCTTCTTCCCACCGTCCAAAGACATGCATGTTAGGTTAATTGTTTACTTTAAATTGTCCTTAGAAATGAGTGTGAGCGTGAGTGGTTGTTTGTCTCTGTGTGGCCCTGCGATGCACTGGCGAGCTGTCCAGGGTGTACCCTGCCTTTCGCTCAAAGACTGCAGGGATAGGCTCCAGCTTCCCTGCAACCCTTAATTGGACTAAGCGGTTAGGATAATGAATGAATGAATAAATGAAATTGTGCTGCACTGTGGTCTCAAATTTGCTGTGTGTTCCATGCCGCAGCATCTTTACCGGAATTGAACTGGTGACGACCCCCCTCCATCATGTCAGAGGACACGGTGTTTGCAGTGTTTCCATTAGACTTTTGTGATATGTTGCGAAACATCTGAAAAACCAGCTCATGAGAGCATAAAAGCTTTTTAACGATATTTGAGACTTCTTTCAAAATGTAGGTGTTACCATTAGCGTTTTTTTTCTTGCAATATTTAGTTTTTGCGCAATTCTAGATGTAATGGAAATGTCCCTCATGAAGCTTCCCAAGTTCTCCTCTCTTTTCTAGAAACGGACGAAGCCAGCGCCTCCGTTTGTCTTTCCTTCTGCAGCATCAGTACCAGGTTGTCGTGGCTGAATATAGAATCCAGCTTGTGAATTTATTTTAGAATTTTTATCATTTATTCACAATTTGGCATCACATTTGGTGTGCATAGACGGAAACATTGATAATTCACCTCTGAATTACTCACAATTTTGTGTTGTTTAGTCACATAGGTCCCAGTGTGTAAAGGCCTTTAGGTTCTGCTCAATGGCTCATTCATTTGAGTCATTTTTGTTGGAGCAGGTAAACACTGAAAACATTAAAGGACACTAGCTTAAGAGGTCTGGATTTGGGGACCCCTGTTCTAGTCCTTATAACGCCACAAGGGGTTGAGTTGACCTCATCGACAGAAATGGGAACTTTCCAGTAAAAACATGCAGAATGAAGAACAGATTCAAGATTTTAACTTTTATTTGTGAAGTTGATTTATTGGAACATTCTGATCAAACATGACTGAAAACTGATCCAGTTTGAGAATATTCCCAGTATATTTATTCCTGTGAGCCTCGTGTTTTTGTGAATGTTGTCACATATTGTAGCTGCACATTGATTAAAAACATTTACAGTAAACACACATTTAGGACGAATCCTTGAAAAAACTTTACAGACATTAACGTGTTGATTGTCCCACAGTTTCATAACGCGTCAAAACTATTTACACCTTCATCCCAAAAACTGATTCCACCTGGCTCAAGAGAAGAAGAAAATCGTCGTTTTCGGGTTGCAGACGTGTTTTATTTGCTTGGTGATGGGTCTGCAACGGACCGCGGCTACAGCGTGGGTGACGACGCCTTCTGAGTTTGTCGGTCACGTTGCTGGACGGCTAGCTGATCTCCAGCATGTTGGTGCTGATATAGAAGCAGATGTAGGAGTGGTACTCCTGCTGACTGAGTCCTGGGATTTCAGAGCTCACCTGTTTGGCAGAGAAGATAGAAAACAGTGTAACACACACACACACACACACACACACCTTGAGCCACGAAACAGATCTTTGTAGCACCATGTAAATGCAGATCTGCGTTGTAAATAATGCACCTTGGTTATCATGTCCCTGTTTGCCAGAAGTAACAGCACTTGCAGCAGTGTAGCTTCCAGGGTGGAGCCAGAGGTGGAGGGCTGCCCCAACCGTACAATTTGACCACTCTCTCAAAAGATTTATGTGATCAAATTTGAACAAAGATCCCATCTAAACTGACTTCTTTGGCTGAATCTCAAATCTCCTAGTGCAAGTGAATGCAGCACGAAGTGACCTTAGAGAACACGCACCTTTCCCTCCTTAAGTAAACATGTTTTTCACATGTCTACAGGCTGGTTCTACTGCAACTGGAGCCCCTTTTTCCTTTTTATTCCACCTTTTTAACCAAAAAAAGGAAGAATTGTACAAGGAAGGTTTTATTCTTCCCTTTTTAACTAAAAAAAAGGAAGAAAAACTAAAAGATGAAAGTTGAAACTCTCCTCTTTTCATCAGCTTCCTGTCTGTGAAGCTGCTTTTTGGTACTTTATACAACTCGACATGTTCTTTCACATCTCGCTTAGTGTGCAGAAGTTTGGGGGAATAATTTGAAAAATAGGTTACATTCATGTAACTTTAAAAAAAAAATACTGCAATATGTATGTCTGGATATATGGATCATAGTAACTATAGTTCTGCAGTCTAAATTGCTCAAAATTTCACTTGAACAAGGCAAACAAGCAAAACAGCACATGGTGAAATCCTAGAAGTTCACTGATAAACTGAGTTTTTAAATCTGGCTGGTTGCTTTGGAAAACTCCTTCACTCTGGAAAAGCGTCCACCTTTCAGAAGATACGGAGAAATCTGATCATTTTCAGTCACCGGGTTCCTGCCAGTCCAGTTGTTACTGTGTTTTGTTGTTTGTGACTCAGTCCTACACTGAAACTCTTCACCAGGGGTGTCCAGCTCCAGTCCTCGATGGCCACAATCCTGCAGTTTTCCATGTATCCTTGCTTGACAACACCTGACTCAAACGAATCAGTCATTGTGCTGAACTTCATTGGCTGTTGGATCAATTTAACAGAAGTCAGGTGTGTTGGAGCAGAGATACATGGAAAACCAGCAGGACAGAGGGCCTCAAGAACCGATGGTGCGCACTGTTGCTCTGGATGGTTAGACGGAGGGATAGTTTACAACCCCGCTGCTGCAACGCATATCGAGAGGGAGTGCCCTTCTCGGACTTTCTGGATGACATTTTGCTTGTCTTGTACTGTTTGTGTTGTTTGTTCTGAAATATTCAAAACTTAAATAAACACATTTTAGTTAAGTATTAAAAGAGAGTAACACTGTTATACATTATTAAAAAGTAGCTGATGCAAATCAGCTGCTTGGTGAAGATGGTTTAACCCATGCAATGCTGTAAAGATAAGTCCGGCCAGCTGTTAACATCTGTCACACTGCTAACATCTGTCACACTGCTGACATCTGTCACACTGCTATCTGTCACACTGCTAACATCTGTCACACTGCTGACATCTGTCACACTGCTAACATCTGTCACACTGCTATCTGTCACACTGCTGACATCTGTCACACTGCTGACATCTGTCACACTGCTAACATCTGTCACACTGCTGACATCTGTCACACTGCTGACATCTGTCACACTGCTAACATCTGTCACACTGCTGACATCTGTCACACTGCTGACATCTGTCACACTGCTAACATCTGTCACACTGCTAACATCTGTCACACTGCTATCTGTCACACTGCTGACATCTGTCACACTGCTGACATCTGTCACACTGTTAACATCTGTCACACTGCTAACATCTGTCACACTGCTATCTGTCACACTGCTAACATCTGTCACACTGCTATCTGTCACACTGCTAACATCTGTCACACTGCTATCTGTCACACTGCTAACATCTGTCACACTGCTGACATCTGTCACACTGCTGACATCTGTCACACTGCTATCTGTCACACTGCTAACATCTGTCACACTGCTGACATCTGTCACACTGCTAACATCTGTCACACTGCTATCTGTCACACTGCTGACATCTGTCACACTGCTGACATCTGTCACACTGCTAACATCTGTCACACTGCTGACATCTGTCACACTGCTGACATCTGTCACACTGCTAACATCTGTCACACTGCTGACATCTGTCACACTGCTAACATCTGTCACACTGCTAACATCTGTCACACTGCTATCTGTCACACTGCTGACATCTGTCACACTGCTGACATCTGTCACACTGTTAACATCTGTCACACTGCTAACATCTGTCACACTGCTATCTGTCACACTGCTAACATCTGTCACACTGCTATCTGTCACACTGCTAACATCTGTCACACTGCTATCTGTCACACTGCTAACATCTGTCACACTGCTGACATCTGTCACACTGCTAACATCTGTCACACTGCTATCTGTCACACTGCTGACATCTGTCACACTGCTGACATCTGTCACACTGCTAACATCTGTCACACTGCTGACATCTGTCACACTGCTAACATCTGTCACACTGCTAACATCTGTCACACTGCTATCTGTCACACTGCTGACATCTGTCACACTGCTGACATCTGTCACACTGCTAACATCTGTCACACTGCTATCTGTCACACTGCTGACATCTGTCACACTGCTGACATCTGTCACACTGCTAACATCTGTCACACTGCTAACATCTGTCACACTGCTATCTGTCACACTGCTGACATCTGTCACACTGCTGACATCTGTCACACTGCTAACATCTGTCACACTGCTAACATCTGTCACACTGCTATCTGTCACACTGCTGACATCTGTCACACTGCTAACATCTGTCACACTGCTGACATCTGTCACACTGCTAACATCTGTCACACTGCTATCTGTCACACTGCTGACATCTGTCACACTGCTAACATCTGTCACACTGCTAACATCTGTCACACTGCTGACATCTGTCACACTGTTAACATCTGTCACTCTGCTGACATCTGTCACACTGCTGACATCTGTCACACTGCTAACATCTGTCACACTGCTATCTGTCACACTGCTGACATCTGTCACACTGCTAACATCTGTCACACTGCTATCTGTCACACTGCTAACATCTGTCACACTGCTGACATCTGTCACACTGCTGACATCTGTCACACTGCTAACATCTGTCACACTGCTATCTGTCACACTGCTGACATCTGTCACACTGCTGACATCTGTCACACTGCTAACATCTGTCACACTGCTATCTGTCACACTGCTGACATCTGTCACACTGCTGACATCTGTCACACTGCTAACATCTGTCACACTGCTATCTGTCACACTGCTGACATCTGTCACACTGCTGACATCTGTCACACTGCTAACATCTGTCACACTGCTAACATCTGTCACACTGCTGACATCTGTCACACTGCTGACATCTGTCACACTGTTAACATCTGTCACTCTGCTGACTTCTGTCACACTGCTGACATCTGTCACACTGCTAACATCTGTCACACTGTTAACATCTGTCACTCTGCTGACATCTGTCACACTACTAACATCTGTCACACTGCTGACATCTGTCACACTGCTAACATCTGTCACACTGCTGACATCTGTCACACTGCTAACATCTGTCACACTGCTAACATCTGTCACTCTGCTGACATCTGTCACACTGCTGACATCTGTCACACTGCTAACATCTGTCACACTACTAACATCTGTCACACTGCTAACATCTGTCACACTGCTGACATCTGTCACACTACTAACATCTGTCACACTGCTAACATCTGTCACACTGCTAACATCTGTCACACTGCTGACATCTGTCACACTGCTAACATCTGTCACACTGCTAACATCTGTCACACTGCTGACATCTGTCACACTACTAACATCTGTCACACTGCTAACATCTGTCACACTGCTAACATCTGTCACACTGCTGACATCTGTCACACTGCTAACATCTGTCACACTGCTGACATCTGTCACACTGCTAACATCTGTCACACTGCTGACATCTGTCACACTGCTAACATCTGTCACACTGCTGACATCTGTCACACTGCTTACATCTGTCACACTGCTAACATCTGTCACACTGCTGACATCTGTCACACTGCTGACATCTGTCACACTGCTAACATCTGTCACACTGCTGACATCTGTCACACTGCTAACATCTGTCACACTGCTAACATCTGTCACTCTGCTAACATCTGTCACACTGCTGACATCTGTCACACTGCTGACATCTGTCACACTGCTAACATCTGTCACACTGCTGACATCTGTCACACTGCTGACATCTGTCACACTGCTGACATCTGTCACTCTGCTGACATCTGTCACACTGCTGACATCTGTCACACTGCTAACATCTGTCACACTGCTGACATCTGTCACACTGCTGACATCTGTCACACTGCTAACATCTGTCACACTGCTGACATCTGTCACACTGCTAACATCTGTCACACTGCTGACATCTGTCACACTGCTAACATCTGTCACTCTGCTAACATCTGTCACACTGCTGACATCTGTCACACTGCTGACATCTGTCACACTGCTAACATCTGTCACACTGCTGACATCTGTCACACTGCTGACATCTGTCACACTGCTAACATCTGTCACACTGCTGACATCTGTCACACTGCTAACATCTGTCACACTGCTGACATCTGTCACACTGCTGACATCTGTCACACTGCTAACATCTGTCACACTGCTGACATCTGTCACACTGCTAACATCTGTCACACTGCTGACATCTGTCACACTGCTAACATCTGTCACTCTGTTTACATCTGTCACACTGCTGACATCTGTCACACTGCTGACATCTGTCACACTACTAACATCTGTCACACTGCTAACATCTGTCACACTGCTGACATCTGTCACACTACTAACATCTGTCAGACTGCTAACATCTGTCACACTGCTAACATCTGTCACACTACTAACATCTGTCACACTGCTGACATCTGTCACACTGCTTACATCTGTCACACTGCTGACATCTGTCACACTGCTGACATCTGTAACACTGCTAACATCTGTCACACTGTTAACATCTGTCACTCTGCTGACATCTGTCACACTGCTGACATCTGTCACACTGCAAACATCTGTCACACTGCTAACATCTGTCACACTGCTGACATCTGTCACACTGCAAACATCTGTCACACTGCTGACATCTGTCACACTGCTAACATCTGTCACACTGCTAACATCTGTCACACTGCTGACATCTGTCACACTGCTGACATCTGTCACACTGCTAACATCTGTCACACTGCAAACATCTGTCACAGTGCTGACATCTGTCACACTGCTGACATCTGTCACACTGCTAACATCTGTCACACTGCTATCTGTCACACTGCTAACATCTGTCACACTGCTGACATCTGTCACACTGCTAACATCTGTCACACTGCTGACATCTGTCACACTGCTGACATCTGTCACACTGCTGACATCTGTCACACTGCTAACATCTGTCACACTGCAAACATCTGTCACAGTGCTGACATCTGTCACACTGCTGACATCTGTCACACTGCTAACATCTGTCACACTGCTATCTGTCACACTGCTAACATCTGTCACACTGCTGACATCTGTCACACTGCTATCTGTCACACTGCTTACATCTGTCAGACTGCTGACATCTGTCACACTGCTAACATCTGTCACACTGCTTACATCTGTCACACTGCTGACATCTGTCACACTACTAACATCTGTCACACTGCTGACATCTGTCACACTACTAACATCTGTCACACTGCTAACATCTGTCACACTGCTGACATCTGTCACACTACTAACATCTGTCACACTGCTAACATCTGTCACACTGCTGACATCTGTCACACTACTAACATCTGTCACACTGCTGACATCTGTCACACTGCTGACATCTGTCACACTGCTAACATCTATCACACTGCAAACATCTGTCACACTGCTGACATCTGTCACACTGCTGACATCTGTCACACTGCTATCTGTCACACTGCTAACATCTGTCACACTGCTAACATCTGTCACACTGCTAACATCTGTCACACTGCTGACATCTGTCACACTGCTGACATCTTTCACACTGCTGACATCTGTCACACTGTTAACATCTGTCACTCTGCTGACATCTGTCACACTGCTGACATCTGTCACACTGTTAACATCTGTCACTCTGCTTACATCTGTCACACTGTTAACATCTGTCACTCTGCTGACATCTGTCACTCTGCTTACATCTGTCACACTGTTAACATCTGTCACACTGCTAACATCTGTCACACTGTTAACATCTGTCACTCTGCTTACATCTGTCACACTGCTGACATCTGTCACACTGCTGACATCTGTCAGACTGCTGACATCTGTCACACTGCTGACATCTGTCACACTGCTGACATCTGTCAGACTGCTGACATCTGTCACACTGCTAACATCTGTCACACTGCTTACATCTGTCACACTGCTGACATCTGTCACACTGCTAACATCTGTCACACTGCTAACATCTGTCACACTGCTGAGATATGTCACACTACTAACATCTGTCACACTGCTAACATCTGTCACACTACTAACATCTGTCACACTGCTAACATCTGTCACACTGCTAACATCTGTCACACTACTAACATCTGTCACACTGCTAACATCTGTCACACTGCTGACATCTGTCACACTGCTAACATCTGTCACACTGCTGACATCTGTCACACTGCTGACATCTGTCACACTGCTAACATCTGTCACACTACTAACATCTGTCACACTGCTGACATCTGTCACACTGCTAACATCTGTCACACTGCTGACATCTGTCACACTGCTATCTGTCACACTGCTGACATCTGTCACACTGCTGACGTCTGTCACACTACTAACATCTGTCACTCTGCTTACATCTGTCACACTGCTGACATCTGTCACACTGCTGACGTCTGTCACACTACTAACATCTGTCACACTGCGGACATCTGTCACACTGCTGACATCTGTCACACTGCTAACATCTGTCACACTGCTGACATCTGTCACACTGCTGACGTCTGTCACACTACTAACATCTGTCACACTGCGGACATCTGTCACTCTGCTTACATCTGTCACACTGCTGACATCTGTCACACTGCTAACATCTGTCACACTGCTGACATCTGTCACACTGCTAACATCTGTCACACTGCTGACATCTGTCACACTGCTGACATCTGTCACTCTGCTTACATCTGTCACACTGCTGACATCTGTCACACTGCTTACATCTGTCACACTGCTAACATCTTTCACACTGCTAACATCTGTCACACTGCTGACATCTGTCACACTGCTAACATCTGTCACACTGCTGACATCTGTCACAATGCTAACATCTGTCACACTGCTGACATCTGTCACACTGCTGACATCTGTCACACTGCTAACATCTGTCACACTGCTGACAACTGTCACACTACTAACATCTGTCACTCTGCTGACATCTGTCACACTGCTGACATCTGTCACACTGCTAACATCTGTCACACTACTAACATCTGTCACAATGCTTACATCTGTCACACTGCTGACATCTGTCACACTACTAACATCTGTCACTCTGCTGACATCTGTCACACTGCTGACATCTGTCACACTGCTGACATCTGTCACAATGCTTACATCTGTCACACTGCTGACATCTGTCACACTACTAACATCTGTCACAATGCTTACATCTGTCACACTGCTGACATCTGTCACACTGCTGACATCTGTCACACTACTAACATCTGTCACACTACTAACATCTGTCACAATGCTTACATCTGTCACACTGCTGACATCTGTCACACTACTAACATCTGTCACACTACTAACATCTGTCACAATGCTTACATCTGTCACACTGCTGACATCTGTCACACTGCTGACATCTGTCACGCTGCTAACATCTGTCACACTGCTGACATCTGTCACACTGCTGACATCTGTCACACTGCTGACATCTGTCACACTACTAACATCTGTCACACTGCTGACATCTGTCACACTGCTAACATCTGTCACACTGCTAACATCTATCACACTGCTGACATCTGTCACACTGCTGACATCTGTCACACTACTAACATCTGTCACACTGCTAACATCTGTCACACTGCTGACATCTGTCACACTGCTAACATCTGTCACACTGCTAACATCTGTCACACTGCTGACATCTGTCACACTGCTAACATCTGTCACACTGCTGACATCTGTCACACTGCAAACATCTGTCACACTGCTGACATCTGTCACACTGCTGACATCTGTCACACTGCTTACATCTGTCACACTGCTGACATCTGTCACACTGCTAACATCTGTCACACTGCTAACATATGTCACACTGCTAACATCTGTCACACTGCTGACATCTGTCACACTGCTGACATCTGTCACACTGCTGACATCTGTCACACTGCTAACATCTGTCACACTGCTAACATATGTCACACTGCTGACATCTGTCACACTGCTAACATCTGTCACACTGCTGGCATCTGTCACACTGCTAACATCTGTCACACTGCTGACATCTGTCACACTACTAACATCTGTCAAACTGCTGACATCTGTCACTCTGCTTACATCCGTCACACTGCTGACATCTGTCACACTGCTAACATCTGTCACACTGCTGACATCTGTCACACTGCTGACATCTGTCACACTGCTAACATCTGTCACACTGCTGACATCTGTCACACTGCTAACATCTCTCACACTGCTAACATCTGTCACTCTGCTAACATCTGTCACACTGCTGACATCTGTCACACTGCTAACATCTGTCACACTGCTGACATCTGTCACACTGCTAACATCTCTCACACTGCTAACATCTGTCACACTGCTAACATCTGTCACACTGCTGACATCTGTCACACTGCTAACATCTGTCACACTGCTGACATCTGTCACACTGCTAACATCTGTCACACTGCTGACATCTGTCACACTGCTAACATCTCTCACACTGCTAACATCTGTCACACTACTAACATCTGTCACAGTGCTGACATCTGTCACACTACTAACATCTGTCACACTGCTGACATCTGTCACACTGCTAACATCTGTCACACTGCTAACATCTGTCACACTGCTAACATCTGTCACACTGCTGACATCTGTCACACTGCTAACATCTGTCACTCTGCTTACATCTGTCACACTGCTGACATCTGTCACACTGCTAACATCTGTCACACTGCTGACATCTGTCACACAGCTAACATCTGTCACACTGCTGACATCTGTCACACTGCTGACATCTCTCACACTGCTAACATCTGTCACACTGCTGACATCTGTCACACTGCTGACATCTGTCACACAGCTAACATCTGTCACACTGCTGACATCTGTCACACTGCTGACATCTGTCACACTGCTAACATCTGTCACACTGCTGACATCTGTCACACTGCTAACATCTGTCACACTGCTGACATCTGTCACACTGCTAACATCTGTCACTCTGCTTACATCTGTCACACTGCTGACATCTGTCACACTGCTAACATCTGTCACACTGCTGACATCTGTCACACTGCTAACATCTGTCACACTGCTTGCTGACATCTGTCACACTGCTAACATCTGTCACACTGCTAACATCTGTCACACTGCTGACATCTGTCACACTACTAACATCTGTCACACTGCTAACATCTGTCACACTGCTGACATCTGTCACACTGCTAACATCTGTCACACTGCTGACATCTGTCACACTGCTAACATCTGTCACACTGCTTACATCTGTCACACTGCTAACATCTGTCACACTGGCAGTTGGGTCCAGATGCACAAACAGTGAAGAAAGTTCCTCTCTCAGCCTCTTTGAGCGCTTCCTGTCAGTCTGCAGCAGAAGAGCCTGATAATTCACCGGTAATCCATACCTGCCAGCGGATATCATGCACAGAATCAATAACTTGCCATCTTTCATTAATGATGAACATCACTAATGTTACCATGACTGACCTGAGGACTGATTCCACAAACACTCTCAGTGCTTTCAAGTGAATCCATGCGATGAAGATCTGACTAAAATTCACCTTCAGCCAACGCAGGAAGATTCCCTGAAGAGTTAGCAGTTACTGCATAAACACACATCATCCTGTTCCCACATAAGACCTTCAGCCAGTAGACATGATGTCTGACTCACGTGTTGCTCTTTTTTGCGACTGGTGAGCTGCGTGATCTCCTGATGCTTCTTCTCCTCCAGATCAAAGCTGTACTCACGCACAATGAACCTGTGTGGATCACAGACTACATTATGGTAATCGACACAGATAGCATCGCTTTGACTCCACTGGGTGTTTTCTGCCAGCCCCCACTGCTTACATGCTCTCCTGAGCTTTGGCTTTGAATTCACACGCAGCTCTTTTGAAGAGTGTAACGGTGAAGACTCCCCCCTCTCCGTCCTCAAACAGCTTTCTGACAGTCACATGAAATAAGGACAGATAATAAGATCAATACAATGAGCAGCAACAGGTGAAGTTTAAGGACACAGAATGGGTTGGCTTAAACACTAAGCCTGAAAACTCTCGCTCTGCAGATTCAAGTTCTTCCATCCATTTCTTCACTGTTTAGTCCAGTTAAGGGTTGCGGGGAAGCCGGAGTCTATCACAGCAATCATTGGCGAGAAGTGACGAGGTACAACCTGGACAGGTTGCCACCCATCGACCCCACGCATACATGGGTAGATCATGCAAACTTCCACAGAAACTCCTTAAAATGCCCTCTGCTTGTACAGAACCAACAAAAAGTATAAAGTTTTTATTTTTGGTTTATTGACTTGAAATGCAAAAATGCTCATTTCTACATGAAACAATGCAAACATTAGATATTTTACAGAAGTCAGCTGCTCGCCTGCTGATGAAGACCAGAAGGAGAGCCCATATTACACCTGTGTTAACGTCTGCCTTGGCCTCCTGTTCGCTTCCAAGTTTTTTAAGCTGATGGTGTGATGTTTGGTGTGGAACAGCCTTCCTGAGGGCGGCTGGGTCTGTTGATATCGTTGAGAGGCAGCTTAAAACTAAGCTTATCAATAAATCTTTTAATTAATCATTGTTGAACTTGACTTTTTTTTTTTTATCCTTTTTTAAAATGTTATTTAGTATTTTACATGTCAACTTTTATATATAATGTTTTGTCTTTCAAATTTTTTAATCTCATTTTATTCTTTTTAGTAGTCTTTTATTGCTTCTTACATGTCTTTACCCCTCCCTGAGCTGTCACCTTATTGTGGTGGAGGGGTTTGTGAGTCCTGAAGATCCTAGCAGCTATATTGTCTGGGGCTTTATGCCCCTGGTAGGGTCACCCATGGCAAACAGGTGTCTAGGGAAAGGACCAGGCCAAGCACGGCTCATCGACCTCTATAATGACGACAAACCAGGGCATAAATGTTCCCTTGCCCGGGCGTGGGTTACCGGGACCCCCCTCTGGAGCCAGGCCTGGGGGTGGGGTACAAGAGCGAGCATCTGGTGGCTGGGCCTTTGCCTGTGGGGCCCAGTCAGGCTCAGCCTGAAAGGGTTACATGGGCCCCACCTCCCGTGGGCTCACCATCTGCGGGAGGAGCCGTAGGGGTCGGCTGCAATATGAGCGGGAGGAGCTGTAGGGGTCAGGTGCAATATGAGCTGAGTGGCAGCAACGGGCGGGGACCCTTGCGGTCAGATCCCCGGCTGCAGAAACTGGCTATAGAGACATGGAATGTCACCTCTCTGGTGGGGAAGGAGCCTGAGCTTGTGCGCGAGGTTGAGTGGTTCTGGCTAGATATAGTTGGACTCACCTCGACGCATGGCTTGGGCTCTGGAACCAGTACCCTCGAGAGGGTCTGGCCCTTCTTCCACTCTGGAGTTGCTCATGGTGGGAGGCGCCGAGCAGGTGTGGGCATTCTCATCAGCCTTTGGCTTGGTGCCTAGACGTTGGAGTTTACCCCAGTGGACAAAAGGGCAGTTTCCCTCCGCCTTCAGGTGAGGGGACAGGTTCTGACTGTTGTCTGTGCTTATGCACCAAACAGCAGTTCAGAGTACCCACCCTTTCTGGAGTCCTTGGAGGGAGTGCTGGAGGGTGCTCCTTCTTCTCTCCATAGTTCTGCTGGGGGACTTCAATGCTCATGTGGGCAATGACAGTGAGATCTAGAGGAGAGTGTTTGGGAGGCATGGTCGCCCCTCCCCCCTCTGAACCCAAATGGTGTTTTGTTATTGGACTTCTGTCTTCGTCATGGATTGTCCATAACGAACACCATGTTCCAACATAAGAGTGTCACCTAGCATCAGAAGTCCCTGGGCCACAGTTCGATAATTGATTTTGTAGTCATGTTGTCGGACCTGCGGCCACATGCTTTGGACACTCGGGTGAAGAGGGGGGCGGAGCTGTCAATTGATCACCACCTGGTGGTGAGTTGGCTCAGATGGTGGCGAAGGAAGCCACTCAGATCTGGCAGGCCCAAACGTGTTGTGAGGGTCTGCTGGGAACGTCTGGCTGAGTCCCCCGTCAGAGAGAGCTTCAACTCCCACCTTCAGCAGAGCGTCGACCATGTCCCAAGTGAGGCGGGGGACATTTAGTCCGAATGGGCTGTGTTGTGTGCCTCTATTGTTGAGGCGGACAGCCGGAGCTGTGGCCGTAAGGTCGTTGGTGCCTGTTGTAGCGGTAATCCCAGGACTCATTGGTGGACTCGTTGGTGGCATCCCTCACTGCTGGTGAAGAAGCTGAAGGAGTCCTATCGGGCCTTCTTGGCCTGTGGGACTCTGGAGGCAGCTGATGGGTACCGGCGGGCTAAGCAGCATGTGGCTTCAGCTGTCGCTAAGGCAAAAACTCGGGCATGGGAGGAGTTTGGCAAGACCATGGAGAAAGACTTTCGGATGGCTTCAAGGCGATTCTGGTCCACCATGCGGCAGCGCAGGAGGGGGAAGCAGTGCTCCATCGACACTGTGTACAGTGGAGGTGGGGAGCTGCTGACCTCAACTCAGGACGTCGTGGGTCGGTGGAAGGAATACTTCCAAGATCTCTCAATCCTACCAACACATCTTCTGATGAAGAAGCAGAGCTGGGGCACTCAGGGGTGGACTCTCCTATCTCTGGGGCTGAAGTCGCTGAGGTGGTCAAAAAGCTCCTATGCGACAAGGCCCCGGGGATGGACGAGATCCGCCCGGAGTTCCTTAAGACTCTGGATGCTGTGGGGCTGTCCTGGCGGACACGCCTCTGCAGCATCGCATGGACATCAGGGACAATGCTGCTGGATTGGCAGACTGGGGTGGTGGTCCCCCTTTTTAAGAAGGGGGACCGGAGGGTGTGTTCCAATTACAGGGGAATCACACTCCTCAGCCTCCCTGGTAAGGTCCATTCAGGGGTCCTGGAGAGGAGGGTCCGCTGGATAGTCAAATCTCAGATTGAGGAGGAGCAGTGTGGTTTTCGTCCTGGTCGCAGAACAGTGGACCAGCTCTATACCCTCTTTGGGGTCCTGGAGGGGGCATGGGAGTTTGCCCAACCAGTCTACATGTGCTTTGTGGACCTGGAGAAGGCATTTGACCATGTCCCCCGGGGGCTCCTGTGGGGGTACTCCGGGAGTATGGGGTACAGGACCCCCTTGTACGAGCTGTCCGGTCCCTGTATGACAGGTGTCAGAGCTTGGTCCACATTGCCGGTAGTAAGTCGGATTCGTTTCCGGTGAGGGTTGGACTCCGCCAAGGCTGCTCTTTATCACCGATTCTGTTCATGACTTATATGGACAGAATTTCTAGGCGCAGCCGAGGTGTTGAGGGGATCCGGCTTGGTGGCCTCAGGATTGGGTCCCTTCTTTTTGCAGATGACGTAGTCCTGTTGGCTTCATCTGGTCGTATCTCCTGCTCTCACTTGAGCGATTTACAGCTCAGAGTAGAGCCGCTGCTCCTCCGCATCGAGAGGAACCAGTTGAGGTGGCTCGGGCATCTGGTCAGGATGCCTCCTGGACGCCTCCCTGGTGAGGTGTTCCAGGCACATATCCCGGGAGGAGACCCCGGGGAAGACCCAGGACACGCTGGAGGGATTATATCTCTCGGCTGACCTGGGAACGCCTGGGAACCTTCTGTCATGCAGGTTTTACGTGTTTTCCTGTTTCAACACACCTGAATCAAATTAACGGGTCATTTTGCAGAGCTTAACAAGCTGTTGGACCCTTTTGAATCAAGTGTGTTGGAGCAGGAAACATCACGGTAAGGGCAACAATAACTGCTTTGTTACTTAGCGGCTAATGAGGAATGAATCAGGCTGATGTTTAATTAAAAATTAGTTAATTAATGCTTCACATTCCTGTGAAATCTGATAAATTAACTAATGATTACTGAATGATTACTTAATTGTCTGTCAGTCATAAAGTGACTAAATCAGGGACTAATTGCTAATTAATCATGAAACAGGTGATGATTAATTAATGATTCTTTAATGAGAAGCACCCTAGCTTTTCTCTGGTGAGTGTTTCACATTAACCAGCAGGACAACAGCTCCACATCTGCAACAACTGCTTTGCTTGAAGACTCATCTTGATCAGCAGTGGCTCTAACGGACTTCATCATTAACTTACCACTAATTAACCTTCTGTGGCCTCTGAAGTAACGTGAAAACTCACACTGAGTACTTAATGAGTACTGAATCACTTGTCGGTACCAACTTCCATCCATTTTCTCTGCCCACTTATTCCACTTCGAGGTCCCAGAGAGGCTCTCAGCTGAGAGGCAGGGTGCACCCTGGATAAGTCATCACATGCACAGGGCCAGCATACACACTCATACACCCTCATTAGATCAGTTTGAAATCGCTTGTGTAGCTAAAATCCCCAGATAGGAACATCTGAGCTGAATCCAGGCTACTTTTGGTACTTATGGATCTCTGAATGAATGTTCTGGTGGTGGTTGAGGAGGCTGCTGGTGCACGCCGGCTGCCACGTTTCCATTAGTGTGTTTCAGGACACCTGTGGCTGCAGATGTAGCTAATCATCGCCAAGTATGAATGAGTAATGTAAAACACTTTGGGTGCTTTGAAAAGTGCTACATAAATCTGATCCATTATTATTACAGTTATAGCACCAGCAAGTGTTGTGAGGGCCAGAAGTGCACCGGATGTCAGTAGCCAGCCTGGCTTGGATGGTAGGAGACTTATGATAAGTCTCCTGTTGGTCCAGATGTTAGTTGTAGGCCTGGACATGGATTAGTGTAGGTAATAAATCTTTTTTTAAAATCAGTCAAACTTACTTCCAGACCATATTAGAAGCTACTACTTATCAAAGTGCTGTTGATCTAAAACAGCGTTGTTGCTACAAATATCAGCTAAAAGCTTTAAAACAGTTAAAAATAAGCAACTAAAGGCAGCAAGTTTGAAGTCAAGGAATAAAAATGTGCTTAAAATCAAGCAGAACTGACAAATGCTGAACCTGCAGGGCAGCTGCTGTTTTTTTCTCAGCAGAGAGAACCAACGTTCATGTTTGTTTCCCTCTTTAGCTCAGATTTTCCTGTTTGCAAGCAGCCGGACACTCCTGTTTCCCCCGCGGTAATCTGAACTGTTCAGCTGTACCTGGTTCAGCTGTTCTGTCTGCATACTTTGCAACAGTTTACCCAACCTGAGGTGGAGTTATTTTAACCTCACACATGATTATAAATCTCTAATAGATCAAACAATCATGAATAATGAAGCATATAAAAAATATTAGCAATAACCTCAGATATCAGATCGTCTCTCCAGAAATGTTTTCTCTGATGTTGAACTTCATCTTCGGCTAGTTTGAGGGGAAACTCTTTCTGCAATGAAGTTTTTACTGGCTTTTAAGTGTGTGTTGGATGTTTGTAGAGAGTTCTTACTCTGATAAACACTCTATATTCCACTCATGCTTCCTGTTCTGACAGGATATCATAAAGTACTCAATTATTTAAAGCTCCAACTGGCTATTGTCCTGAAAAGCAGATCCTCCTCCTGATGTTGATCCAAACCACACAGACTCTTACTTTCTACTGGTAATGGAACACTTCTTGTTACTTAGCCTGACCTTTTAGAACGTGCACTTAGAGCTCTGGTGGTACGATGGCACTCGGTCTGAGTGGAATAGCTGATCTCTCGGCTCAGAAAGCAAAAAAAAACTAAGCTCACCTGCTCGAGCGAGGAACCACAAACTCTGAAAAGGATTCGTAGCTGCGCTCCCACTGCAGGTAGCTCCTTCTGTACACATATACGTTTACTTGATGAAAATGTGTGAATGATGAAGACGTATCAGCGAGCAGATTGTGTGACTGACCTGCTCACCACCACCAGCAGAGTGGTCAGATACTCTGAAACCACCAGGTCTTCTTTCCCTACGATGCCTCTGAGAGAGCGAGTTTGCAGATTCCCTCTGAAGGACAGAAGAAACAGACCAGTAAACATCCAGCTGATATAACAACGTGTTTTTATTTCACGTGTGACTGAAGTCACTCACTCCAGCTTGTGTTCGAGGTTTTGCAAGTTGGCTTTCACGCTGTTGTACGCTGCAGCTCGGGATTTTAATTCTGTTTCCACCTGCAAAACTTCCTGCAGATCAGGTATGTCAGTCATGTTTACAACGTCTGCACAGTTTAACCCTTTCATGTTCACACTAACAAAAAAGGCCAGAGAAAAATGTTTGTGTTTTTCTGTTTGTTTTGGACAAAAATAAACAAAATAAGTGTTTTCAGAAAATGGTTGAGATGTTAAAAAGAAGTTAACACTTAGTTTGGGTTTTACATCCTCAAACCAACTGGTAGAGATGCTCTGGCATGTTTATATCCATGATTTTTAACAGAAATTCATCAAAGTCACTGTGAATCTACCTCTACCAAGTGGTAGAGCAGAACATTAAAGGGTTAAACCATCAATGCTCATCCAACCGGCTTGGGAACATAAAACGCATGTTTTACAACAGTAGAATAAAAGAGAAATGATGATGAATAAAAAAATAAAAATAAAAATAAAAAAAAAAACATTTCAACAACAAGGAAAGACAAGAAAATATGATGATGGTCTGACAGAATGAAGCCAAACTAAACCCTCTGGAAACTTCTAGCTTAAACCAGTCGGCCCAGTCTCCTCTGACCTCTGACATCAACAAGACATTCTGGTCCAGGCAACTGCTGCTCGCTGATCATGTGTTTTATGTGTGAAAATCCCAGCAGATCAGCAGTTTCTGACATCCTCCTCTCTGTCGTGTCTAAAACATCCGTATGCAGTTACGTTTCCATCCGTTTGTACCTTGCTGATGAGTTCTGCCAGGACGGAGAGAGGCAGAGCGGTGGGATACTTGGCTTTGTCCCACTGAAACTTTGTCACGTAGCTCATCAGGTCAACTGAGAAAAACACACACCGAGTCATCACTGAAAAACTGAACAAATGCTAAAATAAAGAACACAGCAAGAGGACAGCAGCACTGCAAAGATCCACAGCACTGCACTCAGCGCAGAAGCTACACTGCTGCAGGTAAAATACCCCTGAGAGACTTGAAGTAAGCTGTCAGAGGCGACAGGACGACTCTCTGATTGGTGCTGTGGTCTGATGGAGGGAAGAGTGATCGTGTTAGTCTGTGCAAAATAAAAGGACCAGTGGGTTGTGGGATGTATACCGAACACAGCAGGAGTTTTTATTTTCTTGGCAGATCAAGTTTCTTGCACTGTAATTAACACCCTCAGCGTGGACGTGTGTTTCTGTGTGTGTGTGTGACTCACCTCCATTGGCTAAAGCGTTTTCCAGTAATTTGTCACTGGACGTCTCCATCACCTCCTTCAAATACTGGCATGTTGTTTTTATCACGCTGAGCAAGCGACAGGAAAAAATACCATTATTACAGAATATTTGTGTGTTTTAGTACATTTCCTCTCCACTGAAAATCTCCTCAACACAGAGACACACATACAGAAACAGGACTTTCAGTGTTTACAGCAGAGGGTTGAACTGGTGAGAACGAAGACTTCAGCTTCCAAATTTCTCCTATCCGATCTCCTCCGCTGAATAATTTATATGTGATGCAGAGGAAAGTTTGTAGACATTATCGCTTCATCCAGAGAGTTACAAACTATTAATGACAACACACAGCAACAGCTTCTGCAGAGGCTTCCATTAGTGCCACAGCAGCACGGTAAAAACCTCAACATGCAGTTAGGATTTAACTATCCAGTGGTGTTGTTGCATTGTCAGAACAAAGAAATGATTAAAAATTATGTACACTTAAGTGTGGCATGATAAAAAAAATACAAAATATATTTCATCCCCGAGTCATCTTGGTTATAAATCCTATTAAAGAGGGAACCATAAGTCCCATTTGAAGGCTCTGTTCAGAAGAACGATCAGTATTTCTTACCGCCAGCAGGACTGGTTGTCAAGACTGTAGGATGAATGTATGAGTGTGAATTAAGTTGAGCATGTTGCATCATGGACATGAATGTGATAAATGTCATAAATACATAATAAATAAGTGTGGATTGCAGTGGCATGGACTAAAATTTAAACCCAGCAAGCTAAGAGGGGATATTTTACAGAAACTGGCAACCCTGGCGGCTGTCAGCAACCTTCTAAAATAATTTTGATCAACTTTCTGACAAGTTTTTTTCTGGAATTCTTTTATATTAATTGTTTTAAAGTATTTTTATTGAAATTCAGGTCAAAGAAAAAGATTAACATAATTCTGAGACAAACCTGAATGTCCCGCTGGTTCATCTGAGCCACATCCAGCTAAATAAATGTAAATAAATCTTTGTTTTCATTCTGTCTGAACCCATCTAACTGAGCAGAACATCCATTATGCCATATACCAAGAAGGCCCAGAGCATGATGCTGCCACCACCATGCTTTAGAGAGGATGTCTTCTTTGCTGCCTTTGAACACTTGCGATGAGGAGAGAAGAGGGTCAACCTTAAGCTTCATCCCATTTGTGACACTGAACATTTCTGTTCAGAGGATTGCTGCTTTTACACTCATCCCACACAATGTTTTTAACACTCACACACATCAGCTTGTAGTTCCTTGTATTCCTACTCCATGCTAACCCACATGTGGTCAGGTTTAAGTGATGAATCTATTTAGTTAGGCTTATTTAGGTTTAAATAAATGGTTGTGCTTAAGAATTTGGATGTTAATGCAGAGTGATTTCCATCCTGGCACAGGAAGGTTTCATGACACAAATCAACTTTCTCTTATCACAGCTTACAGCATCACCACCTGCATCTCCATGGTTGCTGGGTTGCTCCCACTCAGTGGACCATTTCCTCTTACAGACTTTGGAAAATGTCTAATTCTCTGTAATGTAACTAAACTTGTCTGACTTGTTGATTTTGCAATGTTTTAGAAAACACTTTGAGAGACTTTACACACATACACATACGGGACAACAATAAATTCTGTCTTTCTTCTTCAAAATAAAGCTATAAGCTATAAATTCCTTCTACACAGAACCAACAAATTATGTTTTTATTAAATTGAAAGGATTGAAATTTGAGGACCTATTAAAATTTAAGATACTTCAAATTATGTACAAAGTCAAAAATGATCAACTACCCAGCAGCATCCAAAAGCTTTTCCAGTTAAGAGAGAGTATATTTGGCCTGAGAGGAACATCCATTTTCAAAAAACCAGCTGTGAGAACAAATGCTAAACTCCATTGTGTTTCTTCAAGAGGAGTTCAGCTCTGGAACAGCTGCAGTAAAGAAATAAAATCGTGTCAATCAATAGGAAAATTTAGGAAAATTTAAACTTATGATAAAAGATGACATAATTAAAAGTTATCAGGCAAATAGGGTTATTTTTTTAAAGCAATGTATGTTGAATTCTATGATTTATTGTGTGTATTACGACTGTATACTGTTTAAGTTTCATTGTAATGGAATTTAATGTATATTACTACATTTTTCATGCTGTGAAAATTTTACAGTGTCATTGATAAGGGGGGTTTGGACTAGATAACTTCTTCCAAAACCCTTATTTTATTTATTGTTTGTTGTAACCAATATTTGTTCTTTTAAAAGTCCTTTTTTTTTTTTTAGTTCAAACAAAAAACCAAAAAAAAAACCAACAAAAATAAATAAATAAATTATATATATATATATATATATATATATATATATATATATATATATATATATATATATATATATATATATATATATATATATACATACATAGATAGATATAGATATATATGTAATAAACTGTCCAAATGAGTTTATTTTAGATTTTAGTTCGACTGCACATTGTCACCCAAGCACACATGTGCAATCAGCACAAGTCAATCACGCATCTAACAGGAAAGTTAATTAATGGGTATGGGGCTTAATCCAGTGTAAATATGATTTGTTTGACGGTTGATCTGCACAAAGTGTGGAGCCAGGCTTTATATAAGCTTTAAGTTTTGGTAGAAGTACGTGATCAGACTGTTTTGACCTTCCTCTAAACCTCAGAAATCCCACAGAAAGCTCAGAGTTTGTACTCATGGTTCTTGTTTTTCTCTCTGCATCAAAAATGCATGCTGAAAAGTCATTTTGCTTCAGGAAAAGAACAATATCATTTCCTGTCTGAAAGTGTAACATTAACTTCTCCTCTCACAGTCTCAAAAACACCAACGATGAATTTATAATCAGGAGGCAAAGCCAAGCGCTAACTGCCCCTGACCATCAATAAAACATGACTGAGCCAGCACAAAAGCTCAAACTTACTGGTCTTAATGGGGACAAAGCTGATCATTAGCCTGCAAACATGCAGTTATTCACAGACAGAGGTGTTTAATCCAGGCACCACAAAGGAAAATTCCTATTCCAACCATTTGAATTTAATCAACTCAGCTCCGCTGCAGGTAGATGAACCTGTCGGTGAAAACACCTGTTTTAACAGATAGATCCAAAAACATGGCAGGACTTGGATTATACACCTCTGTTAACAGAGCAGGTCCTCAATATGCAGCTCATTTCATCATCTAGTTTGTATTTTACCTCTCAGTTAGTGTGTCGAGTTTGGAGAGATCCTCTGACACGCTGAGGAGGCTGTCCAGGACTCCCACCTGTCGCCACGACAAGACAACAAAGTCAACGTCACATCACAGTAAAACTCACACTGCATTCTGCACAAGAAGCCATTTCTGCACTGAGATTCATCCTGGATGTTTACTTCTGCATTTAAAGAGATTTTTATTTAGGATAAACCAGGCAGAGCAGGGTTTTTAGCAGGCCTGGAGGACACTGATCATGTAGACTGAAATGGGTCAGATGGAAATTTTGCCTCAAACTGTAGAGAGCAACCTGAGCCTTGATACCTTCACCAGAGAAGGACACCAAACACCATGAGCCTCCTCTGCTATATGCTACTGTACCAGTATAAACAAAGAAGCAACATACAGCTGCTGTTGTTTTCTAGGAGCAGGGACGCCTCCTTATCTCCTAATCAATTAAATTTACTTCAACGCCCCTTTAAGCTCCTCAGAACAGGTGTCACACAGCCTCACCTTCAGATCTGGAATGGAGAACTTCCAGGAGGAGGCCAGATGGGTTTTGGTGATGGTGCGCTTTAGTTTCTCCACACCAGTTAAACTGGTTTTGTCCAGTGGGACAGAAATCAACCAAAAGTCTGTCATGACTCCCAGATCTCCTCATAAAAACTTCCACTCAGAATTGCACCCAATAAGAAGAGGATTTGTCACCAGAGAGCCTGCAATCCAGAGCAAATAATGCAACAGTTTGATTATTTCTATAACTGACTAATGTATGTGTAACTTTCATTTTAAACCAACTTTATAGAAAAGTACAGGCAGCATTTACATTAGTTCACTCTTTCCACTCAGATCACATTGACTTCTTTCATTTCTGACACGTAAGACTTACAAAGCTTTAAATGAGACCAAGTTTCAGCTGTTGGAGGTAGCTTACCTTCAGGTTATCCTCATGAACATCCTGTCACATTCCCTCTGAGTGATTTAGTCTGAACAACAGCTCCACCTGAAACTGACTGAGCCTGAGCTGCAGCTCCGCTTGACTCTGAATGACAGCCAGCCGACTGTCTTCTGGCTGTCGCAGGAAGCCCTTATCACTCCAGGAAATTTGAGCAAATGCACTTTAGGTTTATTTGCAATTTGATATGTTGTTACTCCTAATAGCTGCAAAATTGAAAATAAAGTTCATGTAAAGATAAACTATACTAGACAAAATGTTAGTTTTATTTGTTCCTGTAATTTTGTCATGTCCTGCAATAGATTATAAGTGGGGTTTTTTTCTCATTTAAATAGTTATTATCCTCATCTTCCTTTGCCATGTGGAAGCAAATCATGCTTATCCACACAAATTCTTCCTATTGATACTGTGGTGATTCCTCTCACACCACACTAGAAGGTAGTCCACCAGTTTCTGTATTCCTGAAATACTCCGCTGAGTATTTCTGCAGATCACTGAAACAATAATGAAGTACTGGAAGTCTGGGTTGAAGAGAAGAGGATGAGGATTCTGTTACTGCTTGTTCTTTGCAATATGAATGCAGTAGAGAGGGTGTGTTAGTGACACTTTAACAAAGGCTGACAGGAGGACATATGGGCGAAGCTATATTAGCATATTCATGTATCCCCAGCTGACCAAAGGAATATTCATGTAAAAAGAGATTTTAATCCTTCTTTCTTCTCTACTTTTAATGCAGGGCATGGCTTGTGCACTTTTTTTTTTAAATCTCTGAAAATGAAGGGATATTTTCTGGACACCTTAAAAAATGATAAAAAGCTTATATATGGGAGCATTTAGATGTTTGTTTGTTTGTTTTTTTTCATTTATTGTTATTAAGTAATTAAGTTTGTTACTTAATTGAATGTTAAATGCTTTAAAACCCGTGTGACATTCTCGTATATTTAAATTAAAACACTCTGGATATTAATTTAATTTAATTTATCTGTATACTAATAATTTTTGAAACCCGGAACATTCGACACGAAGGTGGTGATCGCGGTTTCCAATCGGATCAGTTTAGTCAAACTCTTGTATTTCCGGTGTTTGGTTCAACAACGTGGGTACAGTTCAGCTCCCCTGTATGTAGTTCCAGTGTTATGAGGGGCCAGACTGGCGTTTATCATCAACAATGCAGATATCCAGTGTAAACGATGTGAAAATATATAATTTAAGCCACGGAAAGTCTCTTCCGGAGGTAAGAAGTTACGTTACGTCGTAAAATAGCTAATGGTTAGCATTGCTAGCTAACTCATTTAGCCACGAGAAAAGTTTAAAACACTGAAAGTAGGAAATAAAACGCTGATAAAACGATTGTACCTACTGAACCCCTTTATAGTGGGGTTTATACAATGTCAAATATGAATAATTACACCTTTCGTTGTTGCCAGTAACAGTAAAAAAATACTTGGATGTTTGAATTTTCAGAGGGTTTGTAAACTAACCACAGTGACAAATCCATCAATAAAAATACGGAAATGTGAGATTTAATCAGTCTCACTTTCATCTTTTCGCCTCATTTGTAAATCTGCCAGAAATAAAAACGATGTGAAACAACTCCCGGATCTGCTAATAAGCTGTTTTTCTGCACCGATCAACACTCCAGCTTCTATTCTATTCTGTACTACAGTCATTCAGCAGACGCTTTTATCCAAAGCGACTTACATATGAGTGAGAACAACACAAGCACAAAATCAAACAGTATAAAGAAACTAAAATTGAGCTGCTTATGGCAGGTTGTGTTTTTATGGAGCAGAAACTGGTGACATCAGACAAAAACAGATTTCTATGGCTGGATCAGGTTTCACTCTGCAGTTATGTAACAAATCCTGATTCCCTGTGTATTTTCTCTGCAGTGGTTGTCGGATCGGAAGAAAAGGCAGCTGCAGAAGAAAGATGTTGGTGAGTTCACAGCTACAGTTTCAGCTCTGCGTGTTCATTTCCTCCAAAGTGGTTGACATTATCAGGACTATCCTCTTTTCTCCCCAGACATCCAACGCAGGATCGAGCTCATCCAGGACTTTGAGATGCCCACAGTGTGCACTTCCATCAAAGTGTCCCGGGATGGTCAGTTCATCCTGGCAGCAGGTAAGGCGAGCTCTGCAGAATAACAGTTTTAGGATAACATCCTTCACAGTCACTTATCACACAGAGAAAGTTGGAGGGTTCATTTAAATCTTTTTCAGGAACTTATAAACCCAGAATTCGCTGCTATGATACCTATCAGCTGTCCCTGAAGTTTGAGCGCTGCTTGGATTCGGATGGTAAGTCGGATACATCTTGTTGCTTCGCACCTCGTACGCGACTTTATATAATTTAATGTTATTCTTTTCTTACAGTTGTGGCCTTCGACATCCTGTCAGACGACTACTCTAAGGTGAGACACTGCATGCTATTTTACCTCCTAACTGTACTCTGCTGCTGTTTTTTATGGATTGTTGCTTGATCTCGAACACACCCAGATTGTGCTTGCTGCGTTGCTGCAACCATCGTGTTAGTGACATGTTTTCAGTGCAGGAAAAAAGCTCTGACGCTCAGCCTGAAACAGATGGAAATGCTTGGCAGTAAAAGCAGGATAGAGTTGTGATCTACTTCGACCTTTCAGGCTTGTTTCTTGGATGGGATGAGTGTAGTTGTATTTCTTATGTTTGTTGTATAGAACAGCAGTTTTTCAGAATCGTTCACATCCACTTTCTGATGAATCTGAAATATGATTATTAAAGATAAAGAGAGCATAAAATCATAAAGAGAGCTTGAACTTTGAATTTCCCCTCAGGGATGAATAAAGTATCTTTGATTTGATTTGTAACAGCGTTGGTCAGGCTTCGCCACATTAAAATCATCCATCCATCAGGTAACTTTAAGCTTCCTAAACTTGGTTGTACTGCGGCCTACAGCTGGTTAGTCGAGTGTTGACTTCCTTTCTTTGGTCAGATCCGATGAATCCACGTCAGCTGCTGCGCTGCTGCACGTCATCCCTGATTTTTACATCTGTGCAGTTTGAATTAATTGATTCTTTAATTCCTCTCGAGTGCAAATTATCTTGTTTAGAATGAAAATGAGACAAATTTCCCACAAACTCTTCTAATCAAAAGAAACAACAATGAATAATATAATGCTTTTTATTGATAACATAATTTACATTTAAAAACTCACAGCTTCCTTCTGTTGTTTTTCAGTTCATTTATGTTCTTTCATGGCTGTAAGATGGTCATTTATTAGATAAAAAGCACAGAATATAATAATGGATTTGCATTTTCTTGATTTCATCTTTCTTTTCTTGGTTTTGCACATTTCAGTTTTCAGTTGCAGCTCTCCGTTTAACTTTTCGTTATGATGCTCGATGTTACTTATGAGGTATAAATAAGCTGCACTTAACTTCTGTCTGAATAAATCTGGCCGTGCCGTCATTGTTGGGCTGCTGCAGAGGCAACCTAACAAATCTTTTTTTCATTCTAAGGCCAGCAGTGTGTGTTTTTAGCAGAGTACTGCAGGTGAAAAACAGCCAAAGTGAAAACATTACAGTCACACAGATGCTAAAGATGGTTCATGATTTTATAGAAGAATTATGAATAATTTTATCAGCATTTTTTTTAAGTGAGTCCAGAGTTTTCTGGATAAACTGCAGTAAATTCTTCCATCTTACAAAGCCAGGATGAGTGTTGGATGATAAAGCAAATGATGCTTTCTTGCTTTACTCTTTCACACCGCAGCTCCTTGTCTGTGTTGGTCCTTATTTTGGTAAACTTCATTTTTCCGTGTTTCAGCTGGTCTTTCTGCACTGCGATCGCTACGTAGAGTTCCACTCCCAACATGGACACTACTACAAGACCCGAATCCCAAAGTTTGGTCGGGACTTTTCCTACCACTACCCCTCCTGTGACCTGTACTTTGTTGGAATGAGGTGTGTGTTCTGTGCAGACGTGTTTCAGCTCCTTCCTCCGGAGTTCTCTGCTGTAAAGTTTAATCTGCTTGGTAAACTTTCAGCTCAGAGGTTTACAGACTGAACCTGGAACAGGGACGCTTCCTGAACTCCCTTCAGACTGACGCGGTGTAAGTCCAGCCGCTCCTGCTGAATCTGACATTCATATCTGATGTGATCGGCTCATTTTCCCGACTCTTCTGTGTCTTGTTTAGAGAGAACAATGTGTGTGACATCAACCCCGTCCACCATTTGTTTGCGACAGGAACCTCTGAGGTAAGCGCCATCGCAGGCTGAGCGCTACATGAAGCGCCTGTGCATGTTTGTCGCTAATAAAAGAATAAAAATGTCTGTTGAAGTCTTAAGTTTTCCTGTTTGGTCTGCAGGGAAGGGTTGAATGTTGGGATCCTCGGGTCCGGAGCCGAGTGGGCACGCTGGACTGCGCTTTGAGCAGCCTCACTGAGGGAACAGAGTGAGTATCAAGCTGTCGCGCTGAGATGTCTCGTCATTACTGCTGATCTCAGCCTCGTGATGCACATGCAGCCACATGGTGCTTTTCACCGAGAGAAAACAGGCTTCGAGCTGTTGAGATTTCCTTTCATCTTTTCTCCTAAACTCGGTTGATGTGACTGTTTTCTGCTTCTGTCTTTGCTGACAGAGTTCAAGCTTTGCCTTCAATCTCTGCGCTGAAGTTTAACGGCTCCCTCAACATGGCGGTAGGGACCAGCACAGGACAGGTGAGTCCAAACATTCAGTCTTTCTGGTAAAGAAATCTTTTACAGGGTAAAACTAAAGAGAAAAAACTTGTTTGTTGTTGTATCTTTTGATTTGATCCCATCAGTCTTGTTATAAAGTAACAGATGAACTCCACCTAAAGTTCAGTAGGATTCCTGACCTTTCTGCAGTTTCTTGCTGTAGGAAAATAAGTTCTGCTCTGATTAGACCGAGTTTAAATGGTTTGGTCACAGTTTCAAAGAAAAAAAACAACACTTTGCACCACCATGGTGAAGCACAGCGGTGGCAGTATCATGCTACGGGCTGCTTTCTCTAGCTCAAACTGTGGCTTTACTCAGACTGAAGGGAATTACAGTTGTAAATACCTGTCGCTTAGGAGCCATTATTCACCTTTAACCCATAAAGACCCAACCAGACCAGATAAGTTCAGGTGTTTTTAATATGAGGTCTTTATTTGACCTTTTACCAAAGTGTAAAATAAAAAAAAGTACCAACATTTTTAGGTATATTTAGAATTTATGACCACGTGATATGTCTACATTTTTATCTTCTGCTTTCTGGTGTCCATTAAGGGACAAAAGACAAAAATTAGATTGTATTTCACAGGATTTAGTTTGTACCACAAAGTGATGCCAGTAACAGCATGCATCATAAATGTCACGCTGGGTTCTTATGGGTTAGGCATGAAAATGACCCAAACAGGCGTGTAGATCAACACAGGAACAGCTGCACCAGATGAATGTGGAAGTTTTAGAGTAGCCCAAAACAAAAGCCTGAGAGGTGAAACAGGCTTTTAACACGAGACGACGGATGGAAATGTGTCTAGATGTTTCTTGTAAGTAAAAGTAAGTAAGTAACTCAGGACTGAATACTGGGGTTAAATCACCGGATTCTTCAACGCAGTATTCATTTGTATGTTTATACAACCAGTTTGATGTATGTTACTTTTCTTTTTTTGTTTTTTCCTTTGCTGTTTGCAGTGTCAGATGAATCGTTTGGGTTATAGGTCACATTAAAGGAAGGAAAATGTAAAATAATTGACATTTTACTGTGTTGTAAAAACTTATATCCACGTTTTTAGTTTATATTGAAGCTAATAATGTCACACTTTTATCAGTTTTGCCGAAAGCATAAAGTTCAGTTGGAATTTTTTCATCATTCAGACGTTTCTTGATGTTTTTGGTGGAAACTTGTTGCATTCAGACAGAAAAGCTTGAACATGTCTCAGTATTTGCTCTTGTCTCCCTTTCTGGGTTGTTGTGCAGGTGATGCTGTATGACCTGCGCTCCAGCCAGCCGCTGCTGGTCAAAGACCACTTCTACAATCTGCCAATCAAGTCTCTCAACTTCAACAATCAGCTGGACCTGGTTGTGTCTGCTGACGCCAAGATCATAAAAATCTGGAACAAAGACACTGTAAGTAACACCGGCATGAGGAGCAGGGACGGTTGAAGCATCCAAACTCATCCATGCAGACAGATTCGCACATTTTAAGTGTCTAAAGTATCAGCAGTCTCCATCATTTCAAAGCACCGGAGGTTTTTTCTGTTGTTTTTTTTATCTTTTTTACAAACTGGGAGTGAAAAGTCTGATGTTTTGGACAACAGAACACACAGGTGTGTGTCATAGCATTGTGCTGCCACATGGGGGCACTCACTCACACACACACACACGTGGGACAAGCTAAGCTGCTTCTTGTTGCTGCTGTTTGTCCTTTAGCTTTTTCTCGGCTGTGAAAGAGACAAACATCAGATGTGATGCAGAGGGAACGACGCCTCAGACTGGTAATAAACCAGTGTCTTCTGCTGCTGGGATGAATGTATTCCAGTAAAGGAATTCCTGTTTGATGTGAAAATAATCTTACAATGGGATCATCTTTAGTGCAGAACTCCATCCAGCGGGTTTTCCTTCTCTCTGAAAGTACATGCCACCCCACCAGGACAACATCCTCTGGTCTGCTAACACTGGACCACATTAACCAGCAGCAGGTGTGGAGGAAACTGGGCAGGGTCTGTAGGGATGTGCAAAGCGAGGGAAAAGCTTTTTTCCAGAATACTCAGGTTCTCAGAGTGAATTTCCACCAGGTGATGAGCAGATGATGCTTCTAAAACCCAAATGAACGTGTAATTCCTGCAGTCTGGAACCAGAGGAGCATCTTCGTGAATGGCTGGAGCTGATTTGAGACGATGCAGCGAGGTGCTTCGGATATTTATGAGAGATTCAGTCTTGTAGTATTTGTACATCTGCAGATATTTGTGGTGTGTAACAGACTTGAAATGTGAGTGTTGACACAAAGAACGAGATCACAGATACAAGAAGTGGAAATGAGTTTCCTCCAATCGGTGGTCTGTTCTCAGCTTTTGGAGAGGAGGAGGTCATCCAGGAGGGAGGAGACTGTCTGGGTGAACAAGCTAAAGAGATGGAAATATAAAGATTTAAAACAAAGTCAGCAAAAGGAAGTAAATAAAAAGAGGAAAACTTAAAGGTCTGACAGTGTCTTCAGGGAAATCTCGTCCTTCCTGACTAACCTTTGTTTTGTTTTCTCCTGTTCTTCGCAGGGAAAGTTGTTCTCCTCCATTCAGCCTCAGACCAACATCAACGATGTCTGCATGTATCCCAGTTCAGGTGAGAGCAGCTGGAGATGTTACATAAGAAGTAGAGGTGTGACGATACGCTTTTGTCCCAATTCGATTCCGATTTTTTGGGTGCCGATTCGATTTAAATTGCGATTCTCATAATTCTCCGATACTGCTGATTTTAGTTGATTAAAAACCAAAAAAATGTGTAAAACTTTTTTTTGCTCGTCATTTTTCTTCATTTCAATGAGGAAAAAGCAACACATCAGTCAGATTAGCATTCTGCTGCTATAAAGCCCAAGAAGATAAGTTAAAAGATCAGTAAAAACAATAAAAATGACAAAAATTTTATAGTGCATTCATTTAATTTATTTGAAATAAAAATGTGTTTTTACACGTCTAACCCTTAGGAAGCACTTCTGTTTGTTTTTAAGTTGACGTCAGCTTTTTTATTTACCTCTGGGTGGCACCATCCTGCTTTTCCAGCATTTTCATACCAGTTCGCTCATGACTTCATGTGATTTTTACAGTGTTCTCATATTTGGCCATAGATAAGTCACAACCTCAGGATATGTTTAAAGTGGAACTATTATGTGCATTTCAGGCTAATTTATTTTTATTTCTGAGACCAGAAAGGCTGGGATTGATGGAGTTATTGTCACAAATGGCTTTATTTACTTCAGACCGACCCTCTCCGTAGGCTGTCAGATCAGCCTGCGGGCAAAACGAGTGGATTGAGACTCTTCCGCATTAAGCCCCGCCTCCCGCCACTGCACTACATCGGGAGCGCGCACCTCACCTGCTTTCACCATCATTGTAACGTCTCATAAACAGAAGAATTAGGCTAATATGAACTCAATAAAAAAAGAAACTACAATGTCAACACATAGCATCCAGCCCTACATGTTGGAACCTGAATCAGACCCTGAAAGCGAAGTGGAAAACAGCAACCCACAGCAACGAATGCAGCAGGATGTCTCTCTTTGGTAAACTCACCAGCCATCGTTGGAAATAACTTTATCCCACGTTTTCCACCCGTCTGATGTATTTGTACATGCCCTTGTTAACCAGTAGAAGGTAACCAATCACCGAACCTTATCCCCCGGGACGTCACAAGGATTTCCACGTAGAAAAAACTCTAAAATGACGCGTTTTTCGTCGCCATGGAAACCGAACGGAGAGAGTGCTGGAACTCAAACTCAAACTAAAACATGCGTTTAGGTGATAAAAAACAGTGTCGTTCACATGTCTGATGAGGATTCAACACTGTAACACTGTAGAAAGCTCAGAAATAACATCATAGCACCCCTTTAAAGACTCATTACGTAACGTTCTGATCTTAAAGCTCCGCGTCCCGGACTTGTTCGATGGCCAAGAAACCGACACTAGCCTCATTTTACATCCAGGATGCAACGTTTCGCTTCACGGTATAATAGGGAACTGGATGTTCTGAACACACAACGTCGCTGATTCAGGAAAGAAACACAGGATTAAAATAGAGAAAGAGACTAAACAAGACAGTTAGATGGTCTTCCTCAGGTAGGAAGCAGGATGGAGCTGAGTTAGTCATCAATAGGGGGCGCTGATGAGAAAATGTTCTGTTTTGTGTCTTTAAAACAGCAGTTTACTGTACAAGTCCCGTTCCAAAAGCATTCGGATGCTCTGTAGATGTGAATAAACAACACAAAACCCTTTTTCCCAACATAACAAGAACAACAAGACATTTCACCGTTTCATGGAAAATATGAGCTGACTGAATCTGAACACTTGTCAGCACACACACTGCGCGCCACACACACTTCTTTCAATCAATGCGGCTACTTATAAATGATTATTTATGATTCTTATTCCTGCCTTGTATTGTTTTTATAAATAATGTGCTTTTATTTTGTAGGTTCTGGATTACAAACAAAAGAATTTCATTGCATTGTGTTGAACCGTTGTTTTTATGCTGCAAAAAGGACAATAAAAATGTTAAATCTTAGTTCTAAATATGGGTTGATGGGATCCTGGTTTTCATGGAACTTTTTGGAATTGTGTTGTATAAAATTAGACTTCACCGCTGCCATGTTTTTGTTTATAACGTCAGCGATGTCCTCGTGTGTCTCCTTACCAGGAATGCTCTTCACTGCCAATGAAGACCCCAAGATGAACACGTTTTACATCCCAGTGAGTACACAGGCACAAACATGGGTCACGTTCCCAGCTTCCGGTGCTGGGAAACCTTGTATTGCCGTGGCAATACAGGTGTTTACACATCTCAGTGATTCAGGTGGATGTTTAAGGAGACGTGGGAGTAAACAAACCAGAGTTAGTGGCTTGTTTATTTTCCTGCGCTTACGAGGCTCTGATGTGATCTCAGCCTCCGCTTGCATCATTCCAGAAAGTACCTGTGTGTGTGTGTGTGTGTGTGTGTGTGTGTGTGTGTGTGTGTGTGTGTGTGTGTGTGTGTGTGTGTGTGTGTGTGTGTGTGTGTGTGTGTGTGTACAGTAAACTCCAGTTTGCTTTGTGTAAATGACTTCATGGCAGAAGGTGAACGTTCTGTCCGACACGCCAGAGGAAGGTGAACGCATCACTTTGACATTAGCAGATTATCAGCTGAGAGTTTATGATGCAGAAGGATGGTGTGTGTGTGTGTGTGTGTGTGTGTCAGTATCAACTGTGGTTCTGGAAACAACTACTTTTAAGTGTGTGTGTGTGTTTGATCAGCTTTTGGGTTCCTTCATTCTTCATCACCTTCTTCTCCTCCTCCTTCCAGTAACTTACAAGTCAGTGGTTTAAATCTGGATCAGACATGAGGTGTGTGTGTGTGTGTGTGTGTGTGTACAGTAAACTCCAGTTTGCTTTGTGTAAATGACTTCATGGCAGAAGGTGAACGTTCTGTCCGACACGCCAGAGGAAGGTGAACGCATCACTTTGACATTAGCAGATTATCAGCTGAGAGTTTATGATGCAGAAGGATTGTGTGTGTGTGTGTGTGTGTGTGTGTGTGTGTGTGTGTGTGTGTGTGTGTGTGTGTGTGTGTGTGTGTGTGTGTGTGTGTGTGTGTGTGTGTGTGTGTGTGTGTGTGTGTGTGTGTGTGTGTCAGTATCAACTGTGGTTCTGGAAACAACTACTTTTAAGTGTGTGTGTGTTTGATCAGCTTTTGGGTTCCTTCATTCTTCATCATCTTCTCCTCCTCCTTCCAGTAACTTACAAGTCAGTGGTTTAAATCTGGATCAGACATGAGATGTGTGTGTGTGTGTGTGTGTGTGTGTGCGTCATCGGCTGGGTGTGTGATACTCTGACGTCTCAGATAGTAACAGTGTGCTTCAGGGTTTGTTTTGTTATTTAGAGACAACTAGTAGTAGAGCTGCAACTATCGAGTACTTTTGTAATCGGGTACTCTTAACGATTATTTCTTCGAGTAATCGGGTATTCTAACGATTATATTTTTTTAAATTATAATTTGCAAAACAAATGCAAGAAACTCAACCAAAGTAAATCTATAAATGTATATTTATGAAGCTGTCGCATGTCTTGTTACTATCATATTTTAGAATGTGCCAACATGTTTGTGCACGCGCTCAATGTGTCGCAGATTTCTGCATTTTAAAAGATTTAAAAGATGAATTCACGTAGAAAGAAGGACCGACTTGTAAACATGTCCAAAGTATCTAAGAACTAGCCGATGTCTTGGTGGACGACACGCCTGTTAAAAGTGTGTCTGTTTAATAAGGAATAAAAGTTTGCTGCAGGAACAGAGGCTCCGCCTGCCGTCACACGCTGCTTAAAACATGCGCTTTGACTCTGCGTGTGTGCAGGAGAGACAGATGAGGGACGGATTACAAGACGGTTAACGTGCGTTAGCAGCAGACACCTCGCCATGCCTCGTCACTGCTGACTGATACACAGGTTATAACTCTGTACATTTCACCAGTTGCTGCTGCTGTTGATATAAATGGCAAAGCTGAATCTCCTCCTGGAGCGGTGAAGTGTGTGTGTGTGGGTGTTTGTTTCAGGTGTTGCAACATTGACACCTGCTTTACAGCACACACACACTGCACTGCGTTTTCTGCCCTTTTCAGTGTGAAATGGTCCCACACTGGCAATTTTTCGGTCTTTTCCTCCCCTCTTCTTCATTCTCTGCCATTAGAGACCAAAGCAAGGAGGATCTTCAGACAGAAAGCAAACCGCTCGCCGCTGCTGTCCGCCATCAGTCCGGGTGAAACAGTCAGACTGTACAGACACACCGTAGGCGACAGGTTCTGCTTTTATAGATTTTATACATGTTAAGATGTTTTATATGTTTACTGAAACAGTGATGTCGTCCCTCCGAACAGCGCAGTGGTCTGAGAATGATGCATAAATTAGAATATATCACCGCGTGATGTTAATTAAACGACGCCTCGAGGCAGATAATTTGCCTCGATCAGTTTTTGTACTGGAGTTACTCTAGTAATCATTGCAGCCTTGGACTCTGGTGAAGAGTGGATCGCTTCATTTCAGGCTGAAAGAATTATTTTAATTTTGATTATTGAGTTTAAATGTTATGATTCTGATTCAAAGTTTCAGCTTTTTGTTTCATATAATTAAAATGTTTAAATGAATCTGAACAGTCGGCACAGTGAAGAATCAGGCAATGCAGGCTTATTTGTAAATGTTGGACAGCGGACGTTAGCCGGTGGTTAAATCCTGACACGTTTACACATCCGTGCACATTAATGTCTACTGACACTATGTTGATTTTTTTAAAAGAAAAAAAGAAGCATGTTTCATGGAGAAGACAACTCTAAATGTTTTACATGAAACTTAAAGAAGGGTGCGAAAGAAATCTCTATAAACTGGGAGTTTCAAAGCGAAGCAGCGAGAGGACGCTGCCAGAGATCACACCCTCCCAGCAGAAACTCTGGATGTGAGGGGGAACTGGAGGATTGAAACTCTGTAAAAACACAAGAATTAAAAAGTTTTTACAACTCAAAACTCATGTTTCAAGGTTTCAGCCGTTTATTTGGAAACTGATGTGTTTGGACGACGATGCCAGATCTAAAACTCTGAAAACATCAAAGCTGCAGGAAGAGGTTTGAATCTGAAACTGTGAGGCTGATATGCATGTTATATTTATTTTAAAAAAAATACAACTACAAAGTTATGTTTGCAGAGATTAAACTTTTTTTTTTACTATTAATGTTTCAGAACTTATTTTCAGACGTGCAAAACTTCACAATTTCAGTTTTCAAACGCTGACTTTGTAGGTTTTAAAACATTTTCTTTCAGTTTCAGATTATAGCAGAATTCTCATTTCATACAACGAACATGTAAATCATTGATAAGAAATGTGCAGGAACACAGTTCTTATCAGGTTGTGTCAGCAGAGCGATGAGGAGCAGAGAAATCTGTGTTTAACTGCCAAGCAACTCATTTCTAGTCCAAGTTCTGGTCTCACACTGCAAAAACTCAGCCTTAAAAAAAAAAAAAAAAAAAAAAAAATGGGGTAAATGTTGCTTAAAATAAGATAAATTATCTGCCAACAGAACAAGAAAATTTGGCTTGTCAACACTTCCCAAAACAAGTAAAAATACAAGAGGAATTCTCTGGCATAAAAACTAAGAATCATCATACCTTTAAAAAAAAAAATAGCATATGTGTACTCAGTTTAAGATTTTTAATCTGACTTAGATTTCAGTTTTTGCAGTGAACGTTTATTTTATCTGGATCCACTTCCATCCCAGACACATCAGTAAAGAATCAACGGCGTCTTGGCTACATCGTGGAGTTTGTTGCATGTTTACATCTTCATTTATTTTCTTGCAGTGATGAAAATTCCACAAATTCCCAATTTTTCCTGTTCTGGATGGTAGTTTCTGGAATTCTGCAGGATCCACATCTATCTTTGACATCTTATTAAACCAGTTGGGAATGTCTTCTGGATTTTTTCACCATTTGCTGTGGAGTTATATACAGATATACTGCAAATTATCCTATGAGAGAGAATCCTGGATTGATGGTGATCTGGATCACTCCCAACATTTAATGGAGTCTAAATAAAACTAAGTCCCGTTGCCAGAAACTCATCATGACATTCTGTGCCGTAGTTTTTGCATGAAGTTGCTAAATAAACCAGGCAGACAACTGCTGGCAAAATAAGAATGAAACTTTTTTTCCTGTGATGGTTTGAAGCGTTTCAGTTGCCACGTTTCCTCTTTGGTTCTCCGACAAAGTCGTTGGCGTTGGACTGGAATGGAAACATTAGCAGGAAGCGTTGCTAGATTTATGTTTCAACAAACATACGACAGGTTTCACGCTCACTCAACAGTCTGAATCTAAAAGTAGCGTTTCTGTGTGTGTGTGTGTGTGTGTGTGTGTGTGTGTGTGTCTGTTTAGGCTCTGGGCCCCGCACCTCGCTGGTGCTCCTTCCTGGACAACCTAACAGAGGAGCTGGAGGAGAGCCCGGAGAGCACTGTGTACGATGATTACAAGTTTGTCACCCGGAAGGACCTGGAAAATCTGGGTGAGACCACGCCGCCTAATTTACACCCTAAAAACCTTGAAGTTATGCAAGATTTCCCAAAAGAAATCATCGCGCGGTGGCGTGGACGGCTAAGCAGAGGAATGACTGAGAGGGGTTTTCTTTCTTTGGGAAGAAAAGTTGTCTGTTGGGAGAGGTGGGGGCAAGAAGGGTGGAGGGAGAGGACACTGGAGGGGTTGAATGAACACTGGAATGCAGGCTCAGCAGGAAAGAGATCAAATGACAAGAAGCAGGAAGGTGGTTGGCTGGCGTGGAATAAAAGGAGAGGGGGAGTTAGACGTGGTGTTGATTTACAGGAGCCGCGCAATGCGGCGCTGTTACGTAACCGCGCAGCTGCTGGGACCCGCCGAGTGCAGCGCGTTGATGCCGGTTCCCAGAAAAAGTTCATCGCTCCACATTCTGGGTCCCGTCTCCACACGTTCTCACAGGTTGGCATCATTTCCTGCAGCACAACTGTTCCTGGCTGTCACGGAAAGCCTGCAGCTCCCAGTTAACTTTCCATTCTCACCGTGTTCTAGAAACTTTATACGTTTCTGCTCAGTTTAGGGGTTTTTTCTTTCAAATACAGGGAAAAAAACACAGGTGTTATATGGTTATACAGTTGTGCCCATATGTATTCATCTCCTTTCATTAAAGAAGGAAAAAAACAGCTGCCTGTAAAATAAGCTGAAATTGACTGAAGTAGTAATAAATAAAAATTTTATGAAAATCATTACATTATTTTCTAATTCTGGTTCAATGGATGTTTTTTTTTTTTTTTAAAAGCAAACAAATAAGATAATTTATTACATATTACATCAGTGATAAACTAATATTGTGTTGAACAATCCTTTAATGTTTCCGCTCCAGTCAGGTGTTTTCTGTTCCTCTCAGTCAGACTTCTGCACCTGTTGACAGGTATTTTGTCCCACTGTTCAACAGAAAAGTCTCTCATTTGTCCAGGACCACTTTGTTTGTTTGCTTTTTTTTTCTTTCTTCAACTCAGTTAAATGAAAAAACAGTCTTATGTTACTAAATTTTGAACATTTTTAGTTATTGTCTCCAGTTATTTGAGTGACTGCTGTAAATTCAGCCTTTTCTTTAATGAAAGGGGATGAAGACATATGAGCACAACTGTATGTGCATATATGGTTATATATGTCAACATAATTGGTTTTCCAATACGCCACCTTTTTCAGCAGACATGTTGGAAATGATAAGGATATTCAGAGAAACTCTCCAAAGAGTTAAATAATCTTTTTTTTTTATTTAAGCTTTTAGCCTTTTTTTGCCCAAAATGCACCTCTTTGTTTGAGATTTACTGTTCATGGATGCGCGTGTGTTCTTCTATTTGCTTCAGGTTTGTCTCACCTGGTGGGATCCAGCCTGCTGAGAGCCTACATGCACGGCTTCTTCATGGACATCAGGCTGTATCACAAGGTGCAGCGTCTACCCCTCTCCTCACTTTTACCAGATACTAGTTGGAAAAGCTCCTGAAGGATCATGTTATACGTCTGATAATCTCCTTGCCTTGGCCACAGGTGAAAAGCATGGCGAACCCGTTTGCGTACGAGGAATATCGCAAAGACAAGATCCGCCAGAAGATTGAGGAGTCCAGAACCCACAGGGTCCAGGTTAAGGTGAGAAGTCCGAACAAGATGTTCTGTTTATCATCTTCCCACGTCACTTTGTGTTCGTAAAAACGTTGCATGTACGTAACAAACAGGACGCGAGTAACTTTGGCTGCGTTCACACTACAGGCTGAAGAGACTTCAGTCCGGTGTTTGAGCCCCGATGCGACCTGTAACCGATCTTTTCTTAACAGTCTGAACGACACAGATCTGATATTTTCTCATGCGACCCAGGCCGCTTGGATATGTGGTCCTAAACCCGACATGTATCTGATCTTTTGCCATGCGACTTCAGTCTGAACGGTCTGGTCGCATTAATCCGACCGACGACAAACGTCATTATTCTGCGTTTGTTGTTTATGAACATCGGTGAATGTGCTCACATCCCTCTCCCACCGATCCTGACTGCGACTCCGAACCCAAACGTTTCTCTCTACAGTTGTTGCTGCCACAGCTCCACAAAGACCAAAACTTTTACTTTCCTCTTCTGTTAAACGTCTCCTTAAAACGAACCCATTCACAACGTTGTGGCTCCGGTTGGACAAAACATTTAAAGTAGCAAATGCTCTGCTGCCGTCCATGTTTACTTCTGCAAACACAAAGACGTCACACGCACGTCGCCGTGTCTTCTACGCATGCGGGGCGCTTCTGGTGCGCATGAGGTTCATACAGGAGATCATCATACAAGTCACGTTGGATCGGAAATGTGACCAGACTTTTAAAAAATTTGGATTTCACAAAAACATCCGATATGAGCAGCAAGTCCTGCAGTCTGAACGGAGCCTTTATTTATCTCCGAGGAGCATTTAAGAAGGTAAAGAGCGGCATAAAAAACCTCAAAACACAAAGATGACGGGATTTTCCACAGAAATGGAACATTAAACAGAAGGTTGAGGTCCTGGTAGACCTGTAGAGATCCGGAGGGGAACCGCCTTGCAGACGAAGGTCGCTTTCCTTCTCTGGGTCTCGCAGGCCGGACAGCAGAACCTGCGACCAGATGGCAGCAGTTAAAATGCTGGAAAGAGAGCCTGCATGGAGTTCTTAAGACTGCAACCAGCCAGGTTGAGATGGCGAGCAGGAAGTCCAGTAACCTGGAACACACTTCCACAGTACTTTGTAACTGGTTCCTGCCATGCAGGTGATGGTGTGATACCAGCAGCATATAGAGAAAAACACAAAAAGAGTTCAGTTTCCTCAGATCCCCTCAGTGTCGGAGCAGAACCTCGGCTGGTTGTTAGAGGTGGATCCTTCCTGTTTGTTCCAGCTGAGTCTGAAGCGAGCTCCATTCACACCCAGATTTCTAGTAATCGTTAGACTTCTGTTTCACAGTATTAATAACGTGTCTTTGTCTCACATTTCATTCTGCTGACATACTGTGTTTATGATTTTGTGTCATCAAAAGTACAATCTGTTGTGTGTGCGTGTGTGTGTCTGTGTGACAGACGTTACCTAAGGTGAACAAGGAGCTGGCGCTCAGGCTGATGGAGGAGGGCGATGATGAAGCAACGGCAGAGACTTCCAGGAAAAAGAAGGGCAAGGTAGAAAAACATGTCACAGTGTCAGAGCTCTGGGTTGAGTTGACTTTTGTTTCATCTGCCAGTTTCGTCACTAACTTAGTTTAGTTTTTCTCTTTTTGCTTTCCTTAACTGGACTTTTACCAGTTAACTCTTCTCATTACCAGTGTTGCAGTTAGCAGCTTTAGCCTGTTTTAGTTCCAGACCAGAACATCAGTAGGACCCTGTGCAGAGCCATCCATTTACAGGGTTCGATCTCTTTCTTCTGATGGAGTTTTAGGCTCTTCTGCGGATCAGTCTGCAGATTCCCGACTACTAAACAGCAGCAGCTCATACATGCTTCATGCTCCATCATCATTTTAAGTCTGTTCAGGTCAACTTGGAGGTGAAAGAGTGAATGCATGGAGGAAGGAAGGGGACATAAGATGACCAAGAGATTCAATTCAATTCAATTCAGCTTTATTTGTACAGCACCACTTCACAACAATGTTGTCACAGGACACTTTACATACACATCATTTCATACATATCCTATAATAGAAACCAACTGATTGCATCGAGGTGTGACTTGGATCCAATCCCCCATCCTGAGCTGCATGCGGCGACAGTGGGAAGGAAAAAACTCCCCTTTAACAGGAAGAAAACCTCCAGCAGAACCCGGCTCAGGGAGGGCAGCCATCTGCCTCGATCTGACCAAGGCCAGCAGTTGTTCGCTGCAGATTTCTGGTTTATTGATGAATAATAACCCTTCATGGAATTAGTGAGTAGTAGACGTGTCTTTTTCATGCTTTTACTTTCAGACTCCCCTTTAGGGAGCTGGGTCGTCGTCAGGCAGTGGCAGCGTTTCATTCCCCTCGGCTTGAAGTGTAGTTGTGGGCGCAGGATGTCAGGCTCTCTGTGATTGGTTCATACTTGTAAAACGTATAAATAAGTTTTGTATTTTCTGACTTGCAGGAAAAAGCTGTTCTTCGTATTTACAGTTTCAAACGTGGCGATACGGCTCCATAAGGACAATAAATACTGTTGCTTTCTGTGTGAAATCCACCTGAGCCTTATCTTTGCAGGAGATGATCTGTTTTAGTTTGAATTTTGGGACAAAAAAACAAACTTAACTTTGTTTGTCCAGCTGTGTTTTAATCCCTCATCATTCATTCAGATCATTCACACACGCAGATAGAAACTCTCAGGTCGTCCTTGTATGTTTGTGATTAACAACAAGCTGGGAGTGAAGTCACTATCTACCATCATGCAGCAGCCATCTCGGACATCTCAAGCGTATGTTTTGCACAACTGCAGGCTCTTCCCAGCATCCTGGGCGACGACCGTTTCAAGGTGATGTTTGAAAACCCCGACTACCAGGTGGATGAGCTGAGCGAGGAGTTCCGGCTGCTCAACCCAATCGTCTCCAAGGTGGAGCAAAAACGGAAGAAGAAGCTGCGTGTGCTGGCTCAGCAGGCTGCAGCCCAACAGGTACCGCTCACATTTCCTCTGGTCTTGTTCCTGGATTCTCATGTCTGGTCGTCTTTGTGACGGGTTTTTGTTCCAAACATCAGGATTATGTTGGCAAATATAATTCCAGACATGCTGGATGAAGTGAATAACTTTTCCCGCATCACATCTCTGTCCAGGCGGCTGAAGAGGAAGAGGAGCCAGAAGGTCGAGCCAGCTCCGAGGAGGAGAGCTCCGACGACGACAAGAGCTGGGTGGAGGAGTTGAGGGAGCAGCGGAGGTTGCTGCGGCAGGAGGACCGAGACCGGCGGCGGCAGGAGAGAAAGGAAGCAGACCGCAACACTGACCTGCTGGAGAGGGAAGACAACGGAGAGAGAACCTCCAGCGTGGCCGGGAAGCAGAAAATTCAGCCGCAGTTTTACCAGATCAAAGCCGGAGAGGAGTTCAGGAGTTTCAACGACATGGCTCGCAAGCAGAAACTGCAGAAGTACGTTTTGCAAAGTGTGGTTTGTTGTGTGAGGTTCTGTTTAAAGCCAACATTCAGGCCTAATGAAGACAAGATCTCCTCCTCTGGACCGCATGGTTAAAGATCCTCTGCACCCTGCGTGTCTTCCAGGACTTCTCTGGAGGACCGGCTGAAACTGGAGGAACACTCTGGAATCAGCAGCGTGGCCGACACCGCAGTGGGCAGCAAGCAACTGACCTTCACTCTCAAAAAGGTAAACAAATGATTCCGCATCAGTGTTGCGGATTTATTATTGACCAATTCAACATGTCTGACCGTGAAGATCTGCAGCTGGTAGGTGATGGGGAGGAGGATGAGCTCAGATGGTGTAAACATTAATCAGATGGGATGTTTTCCACAGTATGAGTCACAGCAAAGCCCCCAGGTTGTAAAACACAACAATATGAAGCAAAAATGGCTCCTTTCACTTTTAAAAAGCTGAATTGATTAATCTGTGCGGTGGGATGATGGAGCTGAGCTGATGAAGGTGGTTCTTTCCACGTCAGCAGCGGTCCAGAAGCCATCCTGTTCCTGGATGAGCGAGCTGCTCCGGCATCACACACCCTCTGACATGAAGCTCCTTTCACAACCCACAGCTCATGACCTCAGGTGTGGAGTGGAAGCTCAGCTCTCAGGTCGTCATGTTGCTCCTTTCTCTCCTCATTCATGAACAAAAACCCTGAGATACATCTCAGTCCGAGGCAGGGTCTCTCTCCCAACCTGGAGCGGGTCTTTTCAAGCTTTTCCTGCATCAGATCGGTGCTGATTCTCATCCCGCCTGCTTCACACTGGCTCTGTGTACATTAGACCTCTTCAAATTTGACCTTTTTCATCAAACATATACAAACTGATATTATTCCCATTCTCCAAGGTCTAAATAAACTAAATATATCATGTCCTCAACACAGCTACAGACCTGGTAGACCCAGAGTCTCACTTCCTGTTTGATGCTCTTGGAGTGAAATGTGACTGGCTCACTGATCTTGCTGACACCTAAATAAAATTAGTTCAAATTTACACTGTTGTTAATGTGCTTACAACCATATGCAAGAACATTTTATTAGCTTTCATTTGGTAAAACTTCCCATGCTACAGCATCAGCTTGTGGGAAGCTACAATGAAAACAAGGACAGAATGTCCCAAATTTTGCATTGTTTTTGAAAAACGTGTACAATAAAACTACATGGCTCATGAGGCAGGCATAGCCAAGGTCCAGGACCAATAAAACTGATATATTTAGTTTGTTTAGACCTTGGAGAATGGGAATAATATCAGTTCGCATATGTTTGATGAAAAAGATCAAATTTGAAGAGATCTAGTGTACACGCTCGGCCTGATGAACGTACCAGAGTCACATCATCTGCAACAAAACAAACATGCAGACTCTCCATCTCTGTGCCAGGCGTAGAGATGAAGGTTATGTTGGACAAATTCCCTTACATCCTCCCAGATGCTTCCAAAAGAGCGGGTCCAGGTCACATGTAGACGAGTTTCAAACCACGCAGCTCCTGTAAAACCATAAACTCTGCAACGTTGAGCAGTGGACACACAGCAGGAGTTTATTTCACAGGTTTGTTTTCTGTTGCGCAGTCGGAGCAGCAGAGGAAGCAGCAGCAGCTGGAGCGTGAGCACCACGAGGAGAGGAAGAAGCTGAGGCGCTCGGCCGGACACCTGAGCAGCGGCAGAGGAAGAGGCTGGAGAGGAAGAGGAAGAGGCCGCTACTGAGAGGAGTCCTCCTCTAAGTGCTCGGTCAGCTGAGACGCCAGAATCCTCCCACTCAGACCAGAGCTGGGTAGTTTCTTCCATGAAGTCGCCTCTGACCGAGTGGGAGGGTTGGACAGAGGACAAAGACTGATGAAGTGACACGTCTGTCGTCTCCTGGGTGGTCTGAGCGCCGTGTTTACCTGCTCCCTGCAGATTCAGTCTGCCTCTGCCACGGCTGTATAAAAGGAATTTCAGGCCGTTATTTATGCATCTTCTCCGCAGACGAGGCGAGAAGAGGTCGGAGACGGAAGAGCTCAGAGTTTTATATAAAATAAGCAGGAGCTGAATAAAATCTCCTGAAATGTTGTATTTTTTTATGCTGTTGTTTAATGTTGATTGTTAAACTAACTGTGACTTAACAAACCATGTACTAAATATATTTCGTCCCAAAACGAACCATCTGCAGGATTTTTATTTTTTAAAATCAGAAATTTCTCTTCAAATAAGTGGAATAAGTTCAGGTTAAAGGACGGTTACAGCAGATCTGGCCTGAAGTCCAGCCGCTCCTCATTTTTTATGCCTCCAGGAAACATGAACGCGGGCGCAGCGCTTTATTGGAATGCAGACAATAAAAATGTCATATTTCAGGCAGAAAATGGGTCGTACAAGTCGAGTCATTTAATCTGAGCACACAAGCTTTCTTGTAGTTCTCCAGGCCTTGAAGGACTTTCCAAAGCAACATGTGACAAAGATGTTTGTCGCATTCTGTTTTGAGATCTGGCTTCTGATCTTCAGTCCAGGTCTTGTGTCATGTGGCATCGCTCAGCTTTGTGACGGTTCCTTGTTCATCTGATGCTTTTTCTTTTTTTTTAGTCCCAACTTCTTTTTTTTTTTTTTCCGTCCATTTGTACAGTTTCTGCGCAGCGTGCTGAGTTAAGCCACGTTTCCAACGACCTTGTTGCTGCTAAAATCCAGTTTTCTGTCTGTCGAGCTGTCTCGCCCATCAGGCAGCTGGTAACAAAGAGCTGAAAGCTCCAATTTAAATATGATGTTCTGCCAAGTTAACTGTGTGTCGACGCATTGCTGCTTCACCCCTCTGGGTTAGACGCCTTTTTATTTTAAACAGTTCATAAGTCTCATCCATTTGAACCAGTTGGTTACAGAGACTGGAGTGAAAAAGCAAGAAAAATGTTGAAAGACCTTCAGAAAGTTTGGACAAGTATTATTAAAGACCACTTTAGAAGATTCCAACAAAGTCTGGGATTAAAAACATGGAAGTATGTGGTGACCTCTGCACAGAACTGGACATGGAAGTAAAGGCAAGCGAGAAGAGAAATGTGATGCAGCGAGTTCTTAGAAAAGAGGGACTGTCTGGGTGTCGCGCCCTTCCCCCACTGTGATGATGGTATGACCTCTCCATGCCAGCATTGGCCCAGTTCAAACATGAGGGAGGTCCCAGGCCCCCCCAGCTCATCTGAACTCAGGGGTTTTAGGATTAAATGCAGAGCAGCTCATGGAAGAAAATCCACTTTTAGACATATTTAACTGGGGTTTTACCTTTATGTGCCTGTTATATGCCCGAGGCTTTAAATGAGGACTATAAACATGCTGGGACCACCCACTCTGCAGATATATGTCAGTGTTTAAAGTACATTCAGTGACAGCAAATAGGATTTGTTGAGATTGTCATCAGTAGAGCATCTGAGTCTGATAACAAAGCTGCAGCCTACTTTCCTCCTTTGTGTTGGGACATCAGCGATACTGTTTCTCTGTTCAACAAATAAAACAAAATGTCACCTGATGTTCCGTTTCTTTCACAATGCTTCCTCTTCACCATGGCAACCCGCGGTTAGGGCGTAGGAAGTGGGTCAGCCTAAACAAAACTGAGGAAATGGAGTTCAGCCCATTTAAAGCTGATGCATAAAGTGAAACCACCTGTGTCCCCCTCAGGTCTTAAACCACCACACAGATCTGAGAAGATTTTTAGTCTTCAGCTTTATGTTGAAGAGCTGCAGATCCACCAGTTTTGTTAAGTGAACAGTTAAATGAAGCCATTTAACACACTTCGTGGCAGGTTCACTCCCCTGGAAACTAACGCTAGGGGTCAACGTGAAACGGCACCATCTTCTGCATCTTCTGCTTTGACTCCAACTCAGGCAGACTAATAAATTATTTCAAGACAAACAGACAACTGCATGCAATAGTTGACGACTGAAAAAATAAATAAGACAAATATAAGCTATGCATAGAACATTATATAGTTAAATAGCACAGGAGTAAAGAACTGCTAACTACAAGAAAGAAGAAACACATTAGAGTAAAAGGTCCTTTTCAAATTTATGATTTCATTTTATACCATATGACAAGTGAGGAAGTATAATGAATTGTTGAAAAATGGTCTTTAACAGCAGTTTTTTTACGTCGTCATTGCTATTTTTACACCAAGCGTAGTGTTAAAAGTTGTTCTCGGAACAGTGGTAGAGCAGTTAAAACAAGTGGAAGTGGTAGTTGTCAGTTTCAGAGCCATTATGGTTCGTATGTGTGTTTCTGTAAGCCAGGGGTGCCCAATGTTGGTCCTCGAGAGCTGCTGTTCTGCAGGTTTTCACTGTATCCCTGTTCCAATACACCTGGCTTCCATGAAAGGATCCAGCAGCCAATGGAGCAGGGATACATGGAAAACCTGCAGGATCGTGGCCATCGAGAATCAGAGCTAAAATAAAAAATGCCCCCCTGACCTCAGCATCCCCAATGAAGGGAGTGTATCCACCCAGAGGTTGTGTTCCCATTAATGCTGAGCTGGGAAAGAGCTATAACGCATTAAAATAGTCCGTTTAATATCGACCTATACCCACTCTGCTCGATCTATGTAATATGTGATCAGAAAATGTGAGTTAATTAAAGAAGAATGATTTTATGAGAGCAGATGATGCTTTTTAAATGAGAATCTGTTAAAGCTGATTTTTTTTTTTTTTTTAGAAATAGCATCTGCTTTTTTTTAGTTTTCAGCGCTTCCCTGTTGGCTTTGCATCCCAGGTCCTAACGCTGCATCCCAGGTCCTAACGCTGCGTCCCAGGTCCTAACGCTGCATCCCAGGTCCTAAAGCTGCGTCCCAGGTCCTCATGCTGCATCCCAGGTCCTAATGCTGCATCCCAGGTCCTAATGCTGCATCCCAGGTCCTAATGCTGCATCCCAGGTCCTAATGCTGCATCCCAGGTCCTAATGCTGCATCCCAGGTCCTAATGCTGCATCCCAGGTCCTAATGCTGCGTCCCAGGTCCTAATGCTGCGTCCCAGGTCCTCATGCTGCATCCCAGGTCCTAATGCTGCATCCCAGGTCCTAATGCTGCATCCCAGGTCCCAACGCTGCATCCCAGGTCCTAACGCTGCATCCCAGGTCCTAATGCTGCATCCCAGGTCCTAACGCTGCGTCCCAGGTCCTAATGCTGGGTCCCAGGTCCCAACGCTGCATCCCAGGTCCCAACGCTGCATCCCAGGTCCTAATGCTGCATCCCAGGTCCTAACGCTGCATCCCAGGTCCCAACGCTGCATCCCAGGTCCTAATGCTGCATCCCAGGTCCCAACGCTGCATCCCAGGTCCTCATGCTGCATCCCAGGTCCTAATGCTGCATCCCAGGTCCTAACGCTGCATCCCAGGTCCCAACGCTGCATCCCAGGTCCCAACGCTGCATCCCAGGTCCTAACGCTGCATCCCAGGTCCTAATGCTGGGTCCCAGGTCCCAACGCTGCATCCCAGGTCTTAATGCTGCATCCCAGGTCCCAACGCTGCATCCCAGGTCCTAATCCTGCATCCCAGGTCCTAATGCTGGGTCCCAGGTCCTAACGCTGCATCCCAGGTCCTAATGCTGGGTCCCAGGTCCTAACGCTGCATCCCAGGTCCCAACGCTGCATCCCAGGTCCTAATGCTGCATCCCAGGTCCCAATGCTGCATCCCAGGTCCTAATGATGCATCCCAGGTCCTAATGCTGCATCCCAGGTCCTAACGCTGCATCCCAGGTCCCAACGCTGCATCCCAGGTCCTAAAGCTGCATCCCTGGTCCTAAAGCTGCATCCCAAGTCCTAATGCTGCGTCCCAGGTCCCAACGCTGAATCCTAGGTCCTAACGCTGCATCCCAGGTCTTAATGCTGCATCCCAGGTCCTAATGATGCATCCCAGGTCCTAATGATGCATCCCAGGTCCCAACGCTGCATCCTAGGTCCTAACGCTGCATCCCAGGTCCTAATGCTGCATCCCAGGTCCTAATGCTGCATCCCAGGTCCCAACCCTGCATCCCAGGTCCCAACCCTGCATCCCAGGTCTTAATGCTGCATCCCAGGTCTTAATGCTGCATCCCAGGTCCCAACGCTGCATCCCAGGTCCTAATGCTGCATCCCAGGTCCTAACGCTGCATCCCAGGTCCCAACGCTGCATCCCAGGTCTTAATGCTGCATCCCAGGTCTTAATGCTGCATCCCAGGTCCCAACGCTGCATCCCAGGTCCTAATGCTGCATCCCAGGTCCTAATGCTGCATCCCAGGTCTTAATGCTGCATCCCAGGTCCTAATGCTGCATCCCAGGTCCTAATGCTGCATCCCAGGTCCTAATGCTGCATCCCAGGTCCTAATGCTGCATCCCAGGTCTTAATGCTGCGTCCCAGGTCGTAATGCTGCATCCCAGGTCCTAATGCTGCATCCCAGGTCCTAATGCTGCATCCCAGGTCTTAATGCTGCGTCCCAGGTCCTAATGCTGCGTCCCAGGTCCTAATGCTGCATCCCAGGTCCTAATGCTGCATCCCAGGTCCTAATGCTGCGTCCCAGGTCCTAATGCTGCATCCCAGGTCCTAATGCTGCATCCCAGGTCCTAATGCTGCATCCCAGGTCCTAATGCTGCGTCCCAGGTCCTAATGCTGCATCCCAGGTCCTAATGCTGCATCCCAGGTCCTAATGCTGCATCCCAGGTCCTAATGCTGCATCCCAGGTCCTAATGCTGCGTCCCAGGTCCTAATGCTGCATCCCAGGTCCTAATGCTGCATCCCAGGTCCTAATGCTGCATCCCAGGTCCTAATGCTGCATCCCAGGTCTTAATGCTGCGTCCCAGGTCGTAATGCTGCATCCCAGGTCCTAATGCTGCATCCCAGGTCCTAATGCTGCATCCCAGGTCCTAATGCTGCGTCCCAGGTCCTAATGCTGCGTCCCAGGTCCTAATGCTGCATCCCAGGTCCTAATGCTGCATCCCAGGTCCTAATGCTGCGTCCCAGGTCCTAATGATGCATCCCAGGTCCCAACGCTGCATCCTAGGTCCTAACGCTGCATCCCAGGTCCTAATGCTGCATCCCAGGTCCTAATGCTGCATCCCAGGTCCCAACCCTGCATCCCAGGTCCCAACCCTGCATCCCAGGTCTTAATGCTGCATCCCAGGTCTTAATGCTGCATCCCAGGTCCCAACGCTGCATCCCAGGTCCTAATGCTGCATCCCAGGTCCTAACGCTGCATCCCAGGTCCCAACGCTGCATCCCAGGTCTTAATGCTGCATCCCAGGTCCCAACGCTGCATCCCAGGTCCTAATGCTGCATCCCAGGTCCTAATGCTGCATCCCAGGTCTTAATGCTGCATCCCAGGTCCTAATGCTGCATCCCAGGTCCTAATGCTGCATCCCAGGTCCTAATGCTGCATCCCAGGTCCTAATGCTGCATCCCAGGTCTTAATGCTGCGTCCCAGGTCGTAATGCTGCATCCCAGGTCCTAATGCTGCATCCCAGGTCCTAATGCTGCATCCCAGGTCTTAATGCTGCGTCCCAGGTCCTAATGCTGCATCCCAGGTCCTAACGCTGCGTCCCAGGTCTTAATGCTGCGTCCCAGGTCCTAATGCTGCGTCCCAGGTCCTAATGCTGCGTCCCAGGTCCTAATGCTGCATCCCAGGTCCTAATGCTGCGTCCCAGGTCCTAATGCTGCATCCCAGGTCCTAATGCTGCGTCCCAGGTCCTAATGCTGCATCCCAGGTCCTAATGCTGCGTCCCAGGTCCTAATGCTGCATCCCAGGTCCTAATGCTGCATCCCAGGTCCTAATGCTGCGTCCCAGGTCCTAATGCTGCATCCCAGGTCCTAATGCTGCGTCCCAGGTCCTAATGCTGCAACCATTATTAAGAGCATTTCAGGTACAGACATCGAATCCTGAAACAGCATCTATCTGTCTGTCGCTACACTTCATCAAGTTATTTTACTCGCAATTGTTGAGAGAGAAGTGTCTTTGTGAAACACTGCAGGTGGTCTAAGATATAAAGAACATTCTTCCTAAGTTTCATGGAGCAGATGGAAAAACTGTGACACCTAAATTTTAAAGCCATGATCCATCTCTTCTGTCTGTCTTCTTTTCCCGCAAACACATAAAAGGAGTGAAATGTGCTGACGCAGCCTTTTCACCAAGCTTCAGGCCAACCCAGGAGCACACAAAAGATGTTCCAGTGAAAATGTGGTCCCTTACTTTTTTTTGTCTCCTGTGTCCAAACTGCCGAGTGAACAAAGTCTTGGCAGCTCAACCCTGAATGAAGAAGAGATGATGAGTCAGCAGAGCATCAGATTAAACGGTAGCAGCAGAGTTTGCTGGTTGAGCAGCTCTGAGATCAAATTTCATTTTCACAATCCTTTTATATTTTTAGATGTGAGTTAGACTCAACATTTTTATCTTTCTTTTTTCTTCATGTTTTGACTGTTTTCTCTTGATGGACTAAAGCAGAGGTGATATTTTGCAGAAAGAAATTGGACGTGTCCCTGATGTTGTCTTATCTCTGCTTTTGGACTTTGTTAATGTCCTGCAAGACTCACAAGTAACCTTCACTAATATAAGACTGAATATTTATTCAGGCTTTCAGATAAAAGAAAAATACACATTTAAAAAAAACAACCTTGGCTTTATGTTGTTTATTGGATCTGATGGAATGAAGCTTTGTGGATTCAAGGCTTTTTTTTTTTTTTTGGGTGTTTCAGTTTTGCTCTTCATTGTTTTCATTTTTAAGTTAATGCTGAGTTACATGTCTATGCTGGAGTGGATGGAGAATGAAAAGGGTCAGAGATACAACAGGTGGAAAGCAACAGCAGCAACTGCACAACCTAAACAGAGAAATAACAGAACCAGCTGCTACACCTGCAAGAAACTTAACAGAAAACCTCCTACAGTTCAGTAAGAAAGCAAAGCAGGCAATCATCGGGAGCACCTGAGTGCTGCACCATCACCAACACTGAACTCTGAAGGAATGTTGTGATGGAGGCAAGATCCCCTTTAGCTTGTTGGCATCTTTATTTGCAACAGATTAAGCTGAACATATACAACAATACAAAAAAAACTTGTGGGCGCGCTCGCTAGAGACAAACACAACAACTTAACCTGATGTGCCTCACATGATGTGATGACAATCAAACACTGCATCTCAGTAAGGAATAATACGCCAAGTATATAAAAACAAAAATGTAGCTATTAGTGGTTAAAACACACAGTAACTGTGTGGTATTTTATTTATAAGCAGTTCTTGTTTTCATGTAAGCAAACCAAGCAAAGTTGTCAGGTTGTGAGGTTTATACTTTGTCAAGCTGAACTGGTTTTTATGTGAAAGGACAGAATTGACTGAAAACTGAAAATAGACCAGAACCAGCCACATTGGCTTTGTTTCTTACCAAATTACTCTTATTGTGAATCCACACAATATAAGTAAACATAAATATAACTGAATCAATGTCGCGCTGTGGCTTTGGCACATTGGAAACCAGTATAGTTCATGTTACACCCACATCATGTCCCACACAGCTTCATTCAATTCATGCTTACTATTTATATTGACCGTTTTGGGTTAAAGTCATCTCAAAATGCTCTTTTTCAGTTACGTTCTCCCAGAACTCAGGTCGATATCTGAGTACTGCTGTGCGCGTACCTGGTGACTCTCTCTGGTGAGTGACACCTTGCTTGTTTTCACATGGGGTTAGTGGATTCTTAGAAACTGGATGCGTCAGTGTGAGACTTTGAAGCAATTTAAACAGGGGCAAAGCAGTCCTGAGATCAAGTCAAACAAATAAATAATGACAACAAATAACAGAAATACACAATGTTTTGGATTTATAGGAAAGATAAAACAACTCTGAGACTTCAATCATTTACTTTTCTTGTATCTTTTATAAATATCATATATAACAAGTTATTTTCTCTGACTCCCTCCTTTTTTATACTATTTACTATTACAATTATTATTCTTAATAGTCATAGAAGTAACAATAATAAACTTATCAACTTATTAGTATTATTATTGTTTCTTTTATTGGACAGCTTTTCTGTTTTTATTGATTTGAATGTTGCCCTACACTTTTATTAAATATTTATATGTTGTTGTGTTTGTTTCAAGTTGTTGAAATGAAATGAAAAATACTTTATTGATCCCCAAAGGGAAATTCAATCATTGTTTTACTTCATTTGAACTTTTTCTGCTGTGTTAAACACTTTGTAACTTTTTTTTTTTCATGAAAGTTACCTATAAATAAAGTTTTTATTAATTACTTAGACAATTCCAAATCTCATTCTAGCATCAAAGAAGCAACAAGCGTCCCTTCCTTTTCCTTCCTGTAATGCTTTAAAAACGTTTTGGTGTCTGCAGCGTAACATACCCAAAGTTAATTAGTAGTAAAAGATACCTCAGCTTAACTAGCTTACCCTAAACATCATATTTCAGTATTTTTCTTTAATTAACAATCTGCATCGTCATGCAAGAAACTGAAATGTGTGTTTACTGTTTAGCAGTTGGTTTTGGCATGCGTCAGAAAACACATTTGGAAATTTTAACCAATGAGAGTCACAGCGGCCTCTTAGACATCATGCATACAGGTACATATGATGTCTATGTTCCGAACAGTGGCCTTTAAGAGACAGGAGGGAAATCTGAATGAAAGCATGTGCTCCACAAAATACCAGTATTAGGGCTGGGACGATATGCATTTGTCCCAATTCGATTCAATTCGATTCGGATTTTTGGATGCCGATTCAAGTTGCGATTCTCACAATTCTTCAATATTGATGATTATTTACAAATTAAAAACCAAAAATTTGTGAACAAAACATTTTTTTGCTCGTCATTTTTCTTGATTTCAATGAGGAAAAAACAACACAGCAGCCAGACCATCATTCTGCTGTTATAACGCCCAAGAAGACATGTAAAAAGATCAATAAAAACAATAAAAATGACAAACATTTTATAATTTTTTTTTTTCTATTTATTTGAAAAAAAAGAATGATTCTTTTTAACAAAAAAAATTATTTTAAAATTGTAGAAAAAAAAACAATATTCAATTTTTCAATTCGATTTTCCCTAGTAATCATACACCTGTATATGATGCATGACGGGCTCTTTAATATCGCCTTGTTGCAGCAGGATCCATAAGAAAGAGGTTAGCCCTGCAGTTTTTGCTCATGGGCTGTGGAAGGACCAAGAACAATGGGTTACTTAAGTTGTGAAGATACCAGAAGGATGATGTCAGCTTTGTGAATGAACCAGATGAGCCCAGCCAGCCGACACGCACGCAAAGCAAGCCTTTTAATGACTTTATAAAGGTGTTGTGGTAACACGCCTAACATTGCAGCCAAGCCTAAATTACAGACCACTTACTGGGAAACTACTGAGCTCTACCTCTGCTCTTCTTGGAATGTCTTTGTCTCTAAAAGTCACATCTTATCTCCAGCTGATTCTATAGAACAGCAACAGGTTTATGCCTGGATTCATATTAAACTTATTGTAGTTTGTAACTATAAGCTTCCAAGCTCTGTGGTTCACTGGTCATGGTGCAATGGTTTAAACTCCACCCAGCTGTCAGACTGGAGTACCATCTGCTCTTATGAAGCTAAAGCCATAAAGACACAATAAGATTTCCAGTCTCATAAGTATCTGTCTGGTCCTGCCAGAAATGTTTAGCTATACCGAGGTCAAGCCTGCATGGATTTTACACATTAACCTCTGCGAACCTTGACCTCTGACTCCATCACTCCCCTTCTCTTCCGGTGAGTGGGTCAGTTTAAATGAACTGGCAGCAACCAGTCTAAACAGTGACTAAGAGAAACATGTCAGCTGTGACGTCAGAAGGCTTTACTGTCACATGACATTTAGCGGTTCGTAATGTGATCAAAGCTCAAACAATGCAGGTTTTTATTTTTGTCTCACTAACGTAAAAACTTCATTTATGGAGCAACACCTGAGGTTAGTGACCTCTACAAGAGGATCCAAGATAAAACCAGTCACAAGATGATTTCTTCTCCTTGTCAAAACTCCAAAGAAGTTTTTAGATAAAGAAGTATTCACTCTGGAGCATGGATGGCCTATAGACTGCACATATTGATTAATGACACATTACCACTCATTTCCACTGTTCAAAGGTGAATCAAATGCATCCCAGCACAGTTCTGTGGATATTCTGTCTGAAGTCAGTTTGCTTGAAGCGTCCACCACGTCGTAGGAGCCTGATGCAAGCAGGATGCTCTGAAACACGTTTTCATCAGAGCTTTGGAAATGTGCAGTAGACAGCTGAGTCACGCTGAATTCTCCTGGATGTTCTACATTAATCATCAGTCGCCTTCAGTTTACTATTTTAATTTAGTTTGACACAAAATGTAAAGAATAGATGATACATTCCTTCATCAAAAACAAGGTAGCCACTAGCAAAGGAAGATTTTAATATTCTAAAATTTATACTGTCCTCTTTCTTTTAAAAAAAAAAAAAAGATAGTTTGGGTGTTGAATTTAGCAGCGGGTGATACTTTCTGACCTCTCTCCTAAGACTGAGTAAAAGAGGTAAACACTGGAAAATATTTACAATTAATATTTAATTAAATATTTAAGAATAATATTTTTAAAATAAAAAATAATAACTTTTTAGGTTAGCAAAGTACCAGAGTGGTATCTATTAAAGGTGCAGTGTGTAACAAAACCAAATGCAGATGACAGAAAAATGCATATTAAAAATTATTTCTATTGGTTGTTAACAGCTTGAAAAAATGAACTATTATGTTTTTGTTCATTTAGAATTAACTTTTTTTTTTTATTCTTGCCACATACATGCCAGCTGCCATGATTATGTCTCCATTTCTAGTACGGTGTCCCTGAATGGACAGATTACTCTGTGTGTGCAGTGAGAACTCCCTGAGCTTTAAAACTGCAACACCAGCTTTATTTGATGAGTGCTAGAGTACCATTTGGGATAAATAACACTTTAAAGGTCCTTTTATACTTTCTTTACACCCAATACAAGAATATAAACATTTGTTTTTAGTAATCGCTGTCCATGCGTCTTTCATGTTGTCATGGTTGTTATGTCGTACATCCACCAGAGGGCAGTACGGAGTTCACCTCCGAGGTTTTACGTCCGTTCCATTATCGTTTCTGCAATAATGCACATTCTCAGCAGTAAAAGCGATGGTCTCTGGTCTTCTTCTTTGTTCCTTTCTATGGTTCCTTCACGTAAGCTATACTGCTCAACACTGCCCCATCATTTCTGGTTCTTCTCTGTTTGCATCGCGGTATGCTTCTGCAAGAGACATAAAGGAATAAAGAGATGAACAAAATGCTACTTATCCATCTGCATGTAGCATAAATGAGCCTTTTAAAGTATGTATACAGTTTCGAAGTTATGTTGAAGTACTTACCTGTAGTGCAGTCATTTCTGCACCGGAGGCTGATGGATCCATTTGCAGATTAAAACATGTTTATGTCTGGGAGAGTTTCGGCATCTGCTGCCATGCTTGGTTTTTGCAGTAATTTTTATGCCCATATTTATCACTTGATGTCCATAAGTCTTGCACAATTTACCCTTAAAGCAATGGCGGTGTTATAAAAAGGATTTATTCTTAGTCTCACTGTTTTTAATCTCAGTCAGCAGCAAAAATGTTGCTGACTGAACTTAACCTGAAATTATAAAAGAGGCTGTTACACCCAATAATGAAAAATGCCGTCTTTGCCACCCATTCCACCTCCTCCCCTCATGAAAACACAAGAATGATGCTTGCTCGATGTTGAAATGTTCATGAGTTGCATGTGCATCCTGCTGTTTTAGGGGTGGAGGTTTAGAGCGGCTCTGTTTAATGAAAGACTTTCTCTCTACGTGATATGTAACCTTACGTTTTTGCTGTATAGTCATTGTTTTTTTAACAGTCCCTGACATGCTCATTTCCCATGAAAGTGCAGTAACTAATCTATCAAGCTTCACAAAGATGCCTTTTCAGTGATTGACTGTTGGAGTGAAAATCTTTGTTGAAAACGACCGCTGCTCCTTATTGTGTAGTTATGAAAGGAATAAACAGAAACAGCTACATGCACACACTATCCCCAAGGCCTCAACAAGCGTCCAATAACAATCATGATCCTTGTCTGTATCAAGGCCTTGCAAATGTGGGAGTTGAACCACAATGGTCCACAGTGATGATAACAGACACTGCACACAGAGTGGGAGGCAGACATTACAAGAGGAAAAGGAAGGAGAGGGGTGAAGGAGAGGCTAACTGCATGGGCACAAAAGCAGAACTTGAAGAAGTTACTGGAATAAACTGGGACAGTTTTCCATTAAAAGTTTCTTTAAAAGTGTTTTTTAATCTTGTGATTTTGAATAAGCTGATAAATATCTGTTGAAAATGGACTTGCCTTCGATAATGCACCCACTTCCTGCCTGACGGCGGCTGGTTTGCATAAGAGGAGAGATCTGCACGCATGCAAATTCCTTCCAAAACGGGACTTCGAGGAAAACTGCTATATATGAAAATGACTCCACATTATGTCATCAAACAAACTTCCCACTGAACTGTTAAAATAAAAAGTGCTCCACTTTTTTAGTTTAGTAAGACTACACTGGCTGGCAAGAATGACTTCATTCACCAACCCTTTGGATTTTAATGGAAATCCCGTTGTGCATCTTGATGTGGCCTCAAGACCTGGAAAAGTTATTAAGCCCACAGATATGTGGTCCTCAAGAAACCCTGAAGCTTCCTCTTGATGTCTAAGAACTGATGCCTGTGCAACATTTCCACATGTGTTGGGTCACATTAACCAAATTCTTCTTTTTCCTCCATTTGGTAATGTCTGCTTGCAAACCAACTGTCTATGAAAGCAACCTTTGGACTGATTAGATTGTGTGGTGAGGGGGAAATGTCTGGGGTCTGGTTAAATAAAAAGCATTTTACTGCTTAGAAGTAGGGCCCTATGGCAGCCTTCTTTTTAAAGCTGCACAGTGATATAACTTTCTGCACATTGCAAGTGGGCATGAATATATTTGAAAATATGTCATGTCCTAAATAAAAAAATCCAGATTAATGCTTTAATCGTAGAATAACTTTTCCTGACTGTTGTATGAGTCTGAGGTGACGCCTTGCTATGTCACTTATCCTGTGATCTCCTTTAATCCCATCAGGCAGGTCAGCAGCTCAGAATTAGATCGAGCAGACTGCCATCAAGTCAGGTCACATCTCTGAGACGCTGTAGCCAGTCAGAGCCAGCAGACTGTTGCAGTCTGCCAGCATGTGAGTGAGCATCTCTGGGATTAACACAAATGTGTGATAGGTTTCTGCAAAGACAGCTGGCCATGCTGAAGCTGCCTGTGCTGATCTTCATCACTGCAGAGTCTGATGGGCATGAAATAGCTCTGATCTGACTGACCCATATTGGACAACCTGATCACAACAAAAGAATGACATGTTTTTACTCATTGTTTTAAAAAAAAAACAAACAGGGGAGTTAATGACCAAGTATTGCAAATCTGCATTGGTTTTGTTTCTGTGTTATAAAATGTACAATGTAAATATTTTATAAAATCATTCTCTAAATAATACTAACACAGTTTCTGGTCTTTTAACTCAAAGTCCTCATCCTCTAAGAAGATTTTAACCTTGTAATGATATATATGAAATATGTATTATATGTTACAAGGCATATCATTAGCTAAATCAGCCATCAGTCCTATTGAAGTGTTAATAATATGAGTCTAAGTAACACTACTTACAGTCCCAGAAAGATGATGTATGTTGCAGATGAACTGGCTTTGTGTACATTATTCCAACTATTCCCTTCATTCTTTATAAGGCAATAATCCACTTATAGAATCATAAATTGAATATGAGATAGTACATTTGCATTAACTGCATATGTTCTCAAATATAGTTTATGAATTTAAAAACAACTCCCACATGACTTCTAAGTATGCAACTTTATACCCTTAAAAATTCTTTGTTATTACACGTTTTCCCAAAAATAGAAAATTACTCAGGTCTCTCCTTTGCCCCAAAAGTTGGGGTGATGGTAGCATTTTCAATTTTTGTAGCAGAAATAAGCAACCAAATGTTTGAAATTAAGTTCAAAATTGGTGGCAGTTCTCCAAAATAACAATAAAAATTAAAAAGAAGACTAAAGTTATGCATAAATAGCAGATCTGTCAGACAAAGGGATGCATCATTTGAAAATAAGTCAGTAAAACTAGATGGGATGTAATTCAAGGTGGTTAAATGTCTATCTTCATGCCCAATGCTATTTGGGTCAAGGTGATCCAAAAACACTGTAAATGGTAGATCTTAATTATGATGATGTGTGTAAACAATGCTAATGACAAGTAACTAGTCAAAGCAGTGCTGAAGGTTGTGGATTTTATTGGAAATGTTACAAACCAAATTAACAAGTATTCTGTGTGCCTTAAATTACAAAAATAATTTGTTTGTGTCCATCAATGATTGTATTTGTTCAATAATTTGATCTATAAATATTTATCATAACAGTGTAATAACTTTTTTAGCTTGACAAAATTTACTGAATGCCTCCACATAGAAAATCAAAACAGCTTTTTATGCTTACATGTATGTTTTCATTTTAATCAAGTGTGAAATATCACACTTTGAGTGTTCATGACTGTGTGTCGTAACTAGTTAACTAGTAGGGCTTACCAGTCATGTCTTAACAACATAGTAGTCCCACATTTCAGGGTTATGAGTGTGCTTCAGACGTTCCTGCCTCTTTATGCTCCACCATGTGGATGAGGTTACAAGCTTGAACCGGTTTCTACGTGGATGGAGGGCCGGTTTCAGCTGGCTGCGTTGTCGTGGTAACGGCGGGTCTATAAATACCGCAGCGCTCCTTCGCCGGTCTCACAGTCAGTCAGCCCCGCCGTAGAAGAGACATTTCCTGAAGACGGTCGTGCAGGGAAACTGCTTCTTTTTAAAACCCAGCTCTCTGGTCTAATGGACAAACTCTTTGTAAATGCTTTTTCATGTAAGTAAAACTCCTTTCCCAGATTATTACTATTCATTTTGTAAGTGGTATCTAGTTTCAGCCTGAAAACCGGCTGTTGGCTAACAAACCCTCTTGGTGATGACCGCTTTAAATAGGATATTACTAAAGGGATTAAAAAACTAAAACCAAGACCTTGGTTTAATTTGAAGTTAAAGGCTTTGTGGTTTTACCAAACTCTACTACGTGGCCCCCACAGTCTCAACTGATTAGCTCGCTGGCTAACCATCTTCTTTGTTCATATTGCTAAGTAGCTAGGAAACGTCGACACGCGACATTATGTTTTCAGTACCCAAAAACCTTGTTTCTGTTGTGCTATTTTCCACACATATAATCATTTTTTTTATCCAGCTGTCAAATTGAATGAACAGTTTTTAAGTGAATGAAATACTATATCGCCTCATGGCTGGAAGCGGAACCGGTATTTAGACGTAACCCTAATGTGAAGTCGTTGATTGGCTGATTTTCATTCCGCCTTTTGAAGTGGAAGGCGGGATTTCTTTGTGATTGGTTGAGATTGGGTGTGGGCGTGGCTTATGTAACCATGCCTTTTTTTTTTTTTTTTTTTTAAACTACCGGTGTCAAAAGCTGGAGTAAAGTTACGAAAGAAAAAACTACAAATGAAAAATACTTAGCATGTTTTTAGTGAGTCACTTTTATTGATGCATGGGTAATTTAAAATAATTTTCATTGTTTTATTGCAGAATCCTCACTCAAGGAAATCGCTCTCTGGCTGCTCTACGGGCCCTGGCCTTGAGTCTTATCTGAAAGGGTTTAACTTTACTGGTGAACCACCTTGGTCTCTCTGCACCTGAGTAAAAAAAAACCTCCTAATTCCATCTCTTTCACGTCCAAGTAAGTGTCTTTTAATTTTAATGCTTTTACAATCATCTGTATCAATTCATGCTTTTGTTTTAAAATGGGCAGTATAATTTTATAGTTTTAATTTAATAGTTTTAATATTCAGCAGTATGTGATCTAAGACTGCCCCCTTCTCCTTTTTAGTTTCAAGTGACAAAGAAAAAGGACTTGTTGTTACAATGAACGCAGTCATGCCCAGAGATTTTGAATTCTCTTTCCTTGAAGAGGGTTTCTCTGCTCGGGATATTGTTGAGCAGAAGATAAATGAGTCATCCATGACGGTAAGCATCCCATGCTGGCATTGTTTATGTGAATCACAGATGGTTTCATTTATGTAATAATTGTCAGCTGCATGAAAGACAGCTTGAATCTTACACCATTGGCCAAGTTTTTCATGTTATCAGATCTTTTTATAACTATTTATGGTTTACTTTTTAAACTAAACTGAGTTCAGATATAAAAAAATGTTGTTGTTTTTTTTGTTTTCCTCCTCCCATTAAAGGATGATAGAGATGCTTTCTATGTCTGTGACCTGGGAGATGTGCTGAAGAAGCATCTACGCTGGATGAGGGCCTTGCCTCGCATCACTCCTTTCTACGCTGTGAAATGCAACGACAGCCAAGCCGTGGTCATGACTCTGGCATCCCTGGGAACTGGCTTTGACTGTGCAAGCAAGGTGTGTTGTAGGAGATTTGTATAGATTCTAAGTATTTATTTTTAAAAAAAGTGCCTTTTGCCTGTTATTTTTTAAATCTGTGCTTTGTGTACATTTTGCTGAATGTTTGCATTGTCGCCCTCTAGACGGAGATTCAGCTTGTTCAGTCTCTGGGAGTGGACCCAAGCAGAATCATCTATGCCAACCCCTGCAAGCAACTTTCTCAGATAAAGTATGCGTCTGCCCATGGGGTCCAAATGATGACTTTTGACAGCGAGGTGGAGCTCATGAAAGTGGCTCGTTGCCACGACAACGCCAAGTAAGACTTTTGTGTCCTAGCCAATTTCTTTCTGGCATTTGATTTCTTGTCCGTCTGTAACGCCGTCTGTGTTTTTCTGTCCAGGCTGGTGTTGCGTATCGCCACAGACGACTCCAAGGCAGTGTGCCGTCTGAGTGTGAAGTTCGGGGCCCCACTCAAAGCTTGCCGGGGCCTTCTGGAGCGAGCTAAGGAACTGGGGCTGGACGTGATCGGTGTCAGCTTCCATGTTGGCAGCGGCTGCACCGACGCAGAGACCTACACCAAGGCCATCGCAGATGCCCGCTGCGTCTTTGATATGGGGGTAAGTTGTGGCTGTAAACTACCTACTGCTTTGATTTGTGAATACATTAAAATAAAGCCAACGTTTCTGTTGTGACCTGTAGGAGATGTTGGGCTTCAACATGGATCTGCTGGACATCGGAGGTGGTTTCCCTGGCTCAGATGATGTTGAACTTAAATTTGAAGAGGTAATGTATATATTTAATTTTTGTATCTGCATCTCAAGACAGTATGTTTAAAATTGGCCAAAGCATCACAAGTGTTAGTTAGTGCTTTAGTTTGATTTAAATTTGTTAAAGAGATGTTTTACATGTTTATTTTTGCTCTGGGACAAATATCGTGTTTTATTTTACATTGTATGAAATCTGTTGCAGATCACAGCAGTGATCAACTCAGCCCTCGACAAGCATTTTCCTGTTGACGCCGGTGTTAGGATCATTGCTGAGCCGGGACGCTTCTACGTGGCCTCTGCCTACACTTTGGTTGTCAACATCATTGCCAAGAAGGTCATCATAGATGAGGACTCTGATGGTAAAAGCCTTGTATTACAATCACACCAGGATTTATTTATTTTCTTTGGCATCAGATGTGTTTCAACAGTGAAATGATTTCTGCTTCTTCTGCAGAGGAAGACGAGGAGACTAGTGACAAAACTCTTATGTACTACGTCAATGACGGCGTGTACGGCTCCTTCAACTGCATACTTTATGACCACGCTCACTGCTTGCCGACACTACATAAGGTTGGTGAAGTCTGAAGATTTTCTCATGCTTTCAGACTCTTAAAGAGAAACATAAGAGTGAGCCGTTCTTTTCCTCTTCTTATAGAAGCCAAAGCCAGATGAAGCGGTGTACACCTGCAGCATCTGGGGCCCGACATGCGACGGTCTTGACCGCATTGTGGAGCAGTGCAACCTTCCTGAGCTGCAGGTGGGCGACTGGCTGGTGTTTGAGAACATGGGCGCCTACACTGTGGCTGCATCCTCCACCTTCAACGGCTTTCAGAGACCCGACATCCACTATGTCATGTCCCGGCCTGCTTGGTGAGTAGCTGTCCCACAAGCTGCACAGCATTTATATGGAATACTTGCAGGTTTATCCTAGAAAAGTCTGACTTTGTGTTGATTTTTCTCCTCTTCAGGCAATACGTCCAGCAGATCTGTTCCCAGGGCCTGCCAGCTCCTGCAGAGGAGTCTTCCCTGTTGGAAGTGCCGGCCTGCTGTGGCCGAGAAACCAGCTTGGACGTGCCCACCAAACCCTGCCGCGCCCACATGGTCTAAACCTGCTGTTGAATGCAGCAATGTTCCTCTGACCTACACATTTGTTTGTCTTTTTGTATTAATTGGAGCAAAGTTTTCTTTGTTCTCTCTAAACGTACGTGACATTTTCAAGGCCAGTTACTTGAAAGGAGAATGAGACGGACACGTTGCGCACATGTTCTGTATGGAAGCTGGGGATCATTCCTCAATGAAATGAGGCTGAATCACACTCTGGCTGTCTCTCAGGTTCTAGGCGTCAGCTTACAGGGCTACTCGGTACTTTAGTTACTGCGTCTTCTTGCCTTTTTTAAAACGAGAAAGTGATGAACTAAACTGGACGACTGATTCGCTATGAGCCAGTTTGTTTAACTGGAATGTTATAATCTGTTACTTTTACTAAACCAATTTAGACAGTTGTCATGACTACACGGCTCCCAGGATGGGAGGGGTTGATTGTTTTTATTAGTGAGATCTGACCTGCAAAGGACTTCAGATCATAATTGACCCCTTCAAGTTCCTGTTAACATCTGAAAGTCACATCTTTATTAACTCAGGAGGGGGTCAGAGGTGTGATTTAATCCCTCTAAAGGCTGCTATTTAATATTTATCTTTTTTCATGATCTCCTCTTCAGTACAGAACCTCTCCAGTGTTAATCCTCAAGATATTAAGAAGCAATATATGTATTATTTTCAGGCTTTTATCTAAAAGTGGTTCAACATTGATCAATACTGGTTACTGTTACATCTCATTGAAAATACTGCCTGCATGAACCACATAGTGCATGTCCATACAGTGTAGTCTGTGTAAGGCTGCATGGTGGTTGCTTCCTACCACATGTGTGTACTTAGTAGACACATCTGCCAAGCTTGTGGCACATCTGGCTGCAGGAGTGGAAAGAAACCAGACAAATCTTAAAGATTAACACTTTAAGACACAGGGACTCAAAAAGCAAACTGCTCCTCTCCTCTTCTCCGCCTCCTTTTTTTAAAAAAAATTTATTTTATTTGTGTTTTGTAACTTGTAAGATGAAAAAATTCTGTTCGTAACATTAACAAAACCAAACTTTTTCCCTTTGCATTTAAAATGGATATGAAAGAGACGGGATTGCACATTCATACTGCTTTCCTATGGAAACTTAGAAATTTTGTATTTTTTTTTATAAATAAAAATTAGGTGCCGAACCAAATCATGGCTGTTGTGTGTTTTTTATTCTTTAATTGTTTTAGTATCTAGGTATTAAAAGGATTATGTTTCAGGCAGTGGCTTGGATGCTTTGAGTGGTTAAAGATATAATTAAAGCTTTTCATTTCTCTGATTCTGTCGTCAGATTCGACCATGGCTTTTCCACAACACGGATGAGATGAATGAAAGTATCTAGAAACTACTTTTTTTTCCCCCCAGTTTTCACAGAAATTCCCCATCCTCCTAAAGTATCTGTAATGAGGAATTTAGGAATAAATCTGGTTTTGCCAAAAGCAGGACTAATATATTCAGGACTCTTGCACTTAAACAGGGATTTCAGTTCTTTTTTATTCTAAATAAAAGATTTCAGCGAGTTGTCATAGAAACACGTTAATTTTCTACATTACAGTATATTTAAATGTAAAACAAAAAGTAAATCATGTCATTTACACAAGAGGATGCCAAGATATTTCAGGTCATGTCTTTACAACTTGATTTCATGTGTTTGTACAGGTTGACATTTATGTTGCATTTCAGGCATCCAAAACACAAATATAAAAAGTTTATATTGGTAGAAAAATGTGAAAAAGAGAAATAAACTCATTTTAGACACAATGGTAATAATTTACACAGAAAAGCTTTTCAAGGTTGCTCCAACAGAAAATGTTTGAGTTACTGTAGATGGGAGATGTCCTGCTGCTCCCTGGAGGCCTGATTCATATTAAACAAATCTCCCCCAGTAGCTTCTTTCAAGCACAAAAACTTATTAATGTGAGTCCGACATGATGAGGCAGGGAGACACCGAAAACCTGCAGAATAGTGCCCCGTAGTGGAGAGGGAGTGGACATCTCTCAGATGGAAACACTTTGTCTTCCAGGAATCCTCCCTGATTCCTCAAACATCATCTGCTGCAGGTTTGACTCTGACTGTTCAGAAGATTATAAATAAAAGTCTGAACCTTCTCTTTGAGGTGACCTACCACCAGGGCCGGATTAAAAGTGCACAGGCCCCTGGGCTCAGAGTGTTCCAGGGCCCCCTTCCCCACCGCAACATTGTAAAAACTGTGACTGATACGCTGTGAAACGACATTTCACAGCGTATCAGAGACTTTTTGTCCATTCAAATAACTGCTGCCTACATTTTTGGCCTTGATTTTGCTTCTTTTAGCGCATTTAGGATGATGCGTTGTCAAAAAAGTTTTTTCCTCAGTGCTGTTTCATGCCGTAAGCAAACCACATCTCCAAAGCTGGATGTTCAACTTCATCTGAGGAGAATTTAAATATTTTTTATCTGTAGCTATCTCATGTGTTTATTACACCCCATATATACTTAACCATAAGCATAGCCTATCAATAAAATAAACTGCAATAATAAGCTGTGGCTGATAAACACGGTGCTAAAAAAAAAATGGTAAAGGTAAGTTTTTTGTTGTTTTTTTTCAACAAATAACATACCTTGTACAATTAATAAATCGTTGGTGATGTAGGGTGGAGATGTTGAGGGAAAATGCCTTTTTTTTCTATGTTTTTAACCCCTAAGTTTGTTTATTAGACCAGCTAACTAGCTCAACAGTGTCAGATAAATGTTAGCAGGCCGGCTAACGTTTGTTCCTCATGAACTCAGCTTTTTTGTTTGTTTTATGAAAATTGACCATGCCATGGCATGGGAAATGACTGATTGACATATATGACATATGAAATACATATAGGTTTAATCTGAGATATTTATAACAGAATTTGGAGAAGCCTTTTTCATAAAACTGTAACAAGTAATTAAATTGGCATTTAAAAAACTAAAATAATTTTAAGCATGATAGATTTGGTAGTTTTCATGGCTAAAGGTAAAGTGAAAAATTGCCAAAGTTAGTGGAAAACATAAAAATCTGTAATACCAGTAGTGATGTGCCAAAGCAAGGCAGACATAAATAAATGGAATCATTCCACTTTATTAATTTGTTTATATATTTAGCACTTACTTTTATAGGTTTTTAGTTTTTATATAATTTTTCGGGTGATAATTACCTTATAGTCTGTCGTACTTTCCATTTGAAAGCACAACAGACTATAGGTGCTTTTCAAAGCGCAATAAAAATGTCTGAACAGCACCTCCTACTGGTCAGATAGAGAAGCTGCACAACTCACCCTGCGCTGTTTTACAGTGGAGGTCACGCCCTCTACTGAAGGCACAGCTGCTCTGCCGTTTCCCCTCATATCGTCACAACCATATATGATGTCTGTGATCGCAACGATGTGTGTTTGCACATGTGTGATCCCTGCCTCTTCACATGACTGAACTATGTCAATAGTTAAACAGTACATTTACAGAGAATTAGTGAATTGATGCTTCGCTCTGGGAGTTGGTTGACATTCTCACTGCAGGGTCGACTCTTCTAGAGAGGCTTAAATGTTTGTCTTTCCGGTTGTGATGAGATGCAAAGTTAAATAATCTGGGGACCGCTATTGAATAATTCAGCTCTTTGCAGGTTTCTTTTTACGATCTTGATTGTGTTAGATTAATCTGGCATTTACATTTAGCATTACATTTGCTTCTGACTGCCTGCTTAACCCTAAAGCTCACAGCATGGGCCTGACTATCAGTAATGTTTTTGGTAAAGGACTTTTATTTGGTTTAAGAGTTAAAATGGTAAATTTTCAATCTCACAGAGCAAAAAAAAAACCCCCAAAACATTCAAATTGATGTTACCAATTTTTACAATCTTCTAATACACTAATCTTTTAAAAAAAGCTTGTATTTATGGAAAATAAGTCATTATATGTGTATATTTTTTATTAAATTATAAGGAATAAAATCTGAATGATTACACATTTGGTAGCTTACATAAGAACTTAAGTTAGCTGAAAGATAAAACACACACACACACACACATATATATATATATATATATATATATATATATATATATATATATATATATATATATATATATATATATATATATATACATCTTTAATGTCTTTATAGCAGAGGAAATACAGTTAAATGCAACTTTGGCTTATTTTAAATGCAATAAAATTATGTTAAAATGAAGCATAAAATTGCAACTTCCCCTTTTAATGCAGGAGGAAATATTACTTTACAAGCAGTTGTTTCTGCGTTAATGTTAAACATCACGAATGCACCACAGACACCCCCTTCTGCTCGTAATGCGTCCTGATGTATTCAGTTATGGCTCTCTCGTTATTGAGCTCTTTTTTAAATATAATGATGTAGCACTTGGGGGCCAAGTGGCAGCAGAGGATGCTGGAGCTGGAAATGAGGATGGCTGCACTGCTGACAGCAGGTCTGTACTTCCCTCTCAAAGTGATGTAAATTGGGAGGAAGACGATCCAAATGACTAAAAACATCACCATACTGATAGTAATTAAGGAAGCATTTTTGTACAAATCTGGCAGATGTTTACCTTTGAATGCAAACACGAAACAGATGATCGCCAAGGAAGCATTGTAGACTACTGTGACTATGAAAAACACATTGGGCTCCATCTCACACTGGTGCAGGACAGTTTTGGGTTCATTCACTTCATTAATAATGGGTGGTTTTAAAAGCAGCCATGATACCGTTACAACCAACTGGATCCCAAAGATGACGATCACAACAGCTACCGGCTGATTAAGCTTCTTAATCCAGGATCCAACCTTCAGGTCGAAGTTAAAGCCCACCAAGATCTGAATCAAGTTAGCCAGAATGCAGGCGTTGCAGAGAGAAAAGGCTGCTCCAAAGAGAGGAATCCCAACACATGAGGAAGGAGAAGAGGGTTTTCCCAGGAAGGTAAAAGTAATGCAGACGCAGAAAAGCAGGGAGAAGAGCTCTAGGAAACACAAATAACCTCCTACTGCCTTCACGATGGGAGTTCTGTGGTGGATTGTGAAGAGAACAGCAAACGTAAGCGTAATGACGATTATAAAGCCTGCCAAGCAGCTCAGAACGATGGAGAGGGGATCTGTCCACTGGAGAAATACCACCGCTTTCTTCAGACACGTGTCCCTTTTTCCTTCCAGGGAGTACTCCATGTCAGCACAGTGTTTACACGCCGTACCTGCACAGGTCAACAAAAACATGCAACTGCAGCTACATGAAGAAGAAATATTCACACATCCTAATAGGATGAGGAAGAACCATCTGATGGATCAGGTAACACAGAAATCTGGTGATAAACACGTGTTCAGTAAACTCAACACACATGCTGTTATTTAGGAAATTCTTAAATAAATGCATGATTGTACGGACTCGTGGGAAAGCAAAATTCTATAGAAAATATAAAGGATTAAATTAAAAGTATAATAATGTGGAGTTTAAAAGGACCATTTCTGCAAACTATGTATTTCTAGACATTCGAACAAATTTACTTATGCATCTAAGTGTTCTGTGTTGTTTAATTGTATTTTTCCCACAGCACAATCTGCGTTTATTAATACTATCTCTTTTTTTTTCTATGCTTATTAATATAATATAATATAATATAATATAATATAATATAATATAATATAATATAATATAATATAATATAATATAATATAATATAATATAATATAATATTAGATGTAAACACGTAGGCAACTAGACATCAAAAGAAAAAGTTGAGTGAACGATAAATTAAATAACTTAGTTGACCATGGTGATAAAGAGCACTATAAAATTATAGTATTCAATTTTTATAGAATATCTCTGTTATACAAATATGACATAATATTTTCTACATATTTCTACAGATACAGACAAAATAACTACAAAGACAAAGCAAAGTCTCACATGTTTGTGCGCATTAAAAAAAAACATTAATATTTAAAGTGTGTTTATTAGAGGTGGGAAAATGGAATATCAAGATTTTTTGCTTCACAATTTTAAAATTGATTTTTTTTCCCCTGAAAAATCTATTTTTCTTTTTCAAATAAATACAAATAATCCATTATAAAATTTTTGTCATTTTTATTGTGTTCATTGATCTTTTTACTTGTCTTCTTGGGCATTATAGCAGCGTCATGATCTGGCTACTGTGTTGTTTTTTCCTAAATAATATTCAGAAAAATGGCGAGCAAAAAAAGTTTTTGAACATTTCTTTAGTTTGCTTTTAGTCTATAAAAATGAGTAACATTTTAAAAAGTGATAATCGCAATTTAAATCATATCAGAACCCAAAAGCATCTCGTCACAGCCCTAGATAGATAGATAGATAGATAGATATGTAGATAGATAGATAGATAGATAGATAGATATGCAGATAGATAGATAGATAGATAGATAGATAGATAGATAGATAGATAGATAGATATGTAGATAGATAGATAGATAGATAGATAGATAGATAGATAGATAGATATGTAGATAGATAGATAGATAGATAGATAGATAGATAGGTAGATAGATAGATAGATAGATAGATATGTAGATAGATAGATAGATAGATATGTAGATAGATAGATAGATAGATAGATAGATAGATAGATAGATAGATAGATAGATATGTAGATAGATAGATAGATAGATGTCGGAGTCAGTCGATACTGACCGTTTCCTGGTGAAAACTCGCTATCTTCACACGGAACGCATTTAAAGCAGCACTTTCCCTTCTCGGGTTTCAACATGTGTCCCGGTTTGCAGGTTTTGAAGCAATTGAAAACCGACACCTTCAAATAAGGAAACAGAATCAATCCAGGATGTTCATAAATGATTCTTAAACATAACAATAGATAATTCAGGTTTTATCTCCCCACCGTGTCGTTCCTTATCCTACAGAGATGCTCTGGGAGGTTGATAGTTTTCCCTGTCCAGTATTCCCCAATGATTTTTACTTGTGTGCTGCTGGCGTTTGTTGTCCATTGCACAATATTGTAACCCAAACTGGGGTCTCCGTTAGTAAAATATAAATGTGTGGAGTTCAACATTAAGTTGACTTTCTGGATTTCCTTCAGGAGCTGCAGAGACAGGTACAAACAGAAGATCTTTGCTTCATCAATCATACATACAATACAGTGATACAATCATACATTTCCCATGATGTAAAAATAAATTTCTCAAAAATATGTAACATTTACTTTTTGTGTAGTTTCAAACAGGAAAGACGTATAAATTCCTACATTAAATGAGTGCTTGAAGGTTCATTAAAACCTAATTCTTCTGTGCTATTCATAGAATCTTTATGCATAGTGTTTCTAAGACCTGTTCCATCACATCGCAGTAAAAACCTTTGATTAAAGGTAGAGTATGGAAGATTTTCAATTTTTTCTAAATAAATTAACTAAAAAAATAACTACAATCATAATTAGATATGTTTTTTAAACATGTAGGTTCCAGTCTGTCCATATTTGATGCGTTATTAAATTACAAGTTTAATTAATGACAAAGACCCTTCTTAAATGTTTGCCTACCAGTAAAAGAAAGTGCTTTTTGTCATTTGTCATTAATTAAACTTGTAATTTAATAACACATCAAATATGGACAGACTGGAACCTACATGTTCAAAAAACTATCTAATTATGATTGTAGTTATTTTATTAGTTAATTTATTTTGAAAATATTGAAAATCTTACATACTCCACCTTTAAACGCTGTTTTATACTATCTGATACTCTTTTTGTGCTACAGTAGCTCCATCGTTTTACGTTGTAATGAACCATATGGCTGCATTTTTTCTATTGCTATATCTATAGATGTTCTAAAGATGTTCGTTAGTTCTCGGATGTTTTTTTTTATTAGGAGCCATTGTGAGGTCCAAAAAGCCACTTGTGGCCCCAGAGCCGCAGGCTGCAGATCCCCTATCGATGAAATGGTGCATTGTCTTATTCCAGGTGGTAAATCTTTCCCATCTGGAATTTCATGCTCTGTTTTCTTGCTTCTGTTCTACATTTTCATTTGACTTTCTAATTATTTTTTGCGATGCTTCTCCTGTCTGAGTTTACTTCCTGTGCTCTTCTTCCTGTTCTAATGTCCTGTCACGGTTAGCTTGCATCACATTTGTCAGTATCTTCCCCAGTTTATCCAGATTCTCTTTGTTTAGTGCTTCTCGTTTGTGGTTCTCATTGTAGCTTGATTTCCTTCTTTTTCCTGTTTAGCTTATTTGACTCACACTATAGTCCTTCACCTTCCTGCCTCTGTGGATGCATTTGGGTTCACTGCGCTCACACAACCCATTATTAAGACTTTTCCCTGAATCATCATGGAAATGATGAACACAGTGAGCGTGGGAATGCAGGTTACATGAGTGGAGTTGGATTACACAGCTGAACCTTCTCTAATACAAATGAAAAATGAACAGAAATCTTTTTCTGGAGGCCATGTTGGGCTTTAATGGCCATTTTTGTCCATTGTTTCTTTTCTGTTCAATAAGCTAACTGGCTGCTGCCTTGTAAACGACAATTTTCCAATCAAATAAAATAAAATAAAAAAAAAAGTCTAACAAGCATTAGCATCAGTTTATATCAGCTGGAGGTCTTTACTGTACCTCGAAAGTGGTAAAATTGGCTTCACGTTCACACCGTAGCTCATCACATTTCAACAAGGATCTCAGACCTTCTACAACGACCTGAACAGCCAAGTAGACGCTGTAAGATTCATCCTGGTCGACGAGGGAGGCCAAGCAGACAGGGTCCAAACACGGCATGGAGCAGTTTCCTCCTGCTTCCTGCTTGGAGATGTTTGAACAAGGTGGGAATCGAGTCTTGTGATACTCGAGGATGCCGTTTGTGGTTCCGTTGAACATTGAGCCGACATATTCTTTAAATCCAGGCACCTCGTTGTTCTTAAAGATGAATCCGAAAACCTGCCCTGCAAGCTCGATGCCTGGCATACTGGAGATTCTTGTGGAAGTGGACCACGTGTCGCTCGCAATCCAGGTTCTGTTGAGTTTGTGTTTAATTGCTGCTTCCATGATGATTTCAATATTGGAGTCTTTGGTAAACATGATGATAGCTTCAGCTACAGATTCATTCAGCATTTGAACCAGATGTGCCAGCTTTTGTTGGGTGGAAGAGTCGTTTTGGGTGAAGTTACCAGGCAGAATCTCCACAAATTCAACACAGACGTTCAGTTTATCAAAGGATCGTCGAAGGCTATCACTGCCATACTTCCCATATTCGTCATCGCTTCCCACAATGGCCACTGTTTTCCAGTTAAACTCATACACCAGCTTAGAAATGCCTTCTGTTTGAAAGGCATCACTCGGAACAGTTCGCAGAAAAGTGGGGAACTTGAACTTCTTGCTGAGTAACTCACTGGTGGATGCATAACTAATCTGTAGGAAACAGGAACCAGGCATGTTGAAATGCATTGAAATGTGAAAGCAGATGAGTTTTTGACATTTTGGCATGTTTTAAAAGAACAAAACTTCTTTCAAATGTGAGGCCGTGGTAGGATGCAAAGAAAACCGACCTGAGTAAGTGATGACAGAGTAGCAACCCGTGCAACAGCTGTGGACACCTCAGAGTATCTTTCACCGATGACCACTTTTGTTTGGGGTTCAGGTAAGTCTAAAAGGATATTTGAAGGTAGAAGACAGTTCTGAGGGTCTGAATGGTTCTTCAGCAGCTCCAGAGTTGCTCTGATGGCAAGGCTGACATCTCCACAAGTATCATAGATGTCATATCCAAGGGTGAGGTTGGGCAGCACTCGGCGTGTGTGCTGGTTTATTTCTTGGATTGCATATATCATCACTTGACTGCGCAGGAACATTTGTATATCATACCTGTAAAAGTTCCCACAAAAACATCAATTTTTGCCCTGAAACATGTGGATTTTCTTCTCTGAGGCGATACTTACTTGGCACAGGAGACTTCTTTTGGTGTTGTGGCATTTCTCTTGGCTTCTAGGTGAATAGGAAAAAGCCCCCCAATCATGATGTCTCCAGGAGAGTAAGCGTGAAGCAAATCATGGTGGTCTGAACAGGAGTAAAACACGCTGATGAAGCTGACAAGTAATCTCAGCAGGAACATTGTGGATTCATGCAGTTAAAGCAGATGTATGCAGGCTTCATACCGCTCCGTAAACTACAAACTGGTTTTCTGAACCACAGAAGAGCTTTTTATACAAGTTTCCCCTTTTGGAAAAACGATAGGACATTTGCATTGTATGGGCACGCAAACAGCAAGGTGATTTGAATGGCTCATAAAGAAGGATGCTGTTGCAGTCAGAAATGATTATTATCAAATGTCATAATCAGTTCTCTTGCCCTGATAAACCAGGTTGGACAAGAATGCTTCCTCTATCCAGCTTCTCTTCATGTCTGTGGTGCAGTTTCCACTGGTCACCATCAGGGGGCAGTGTGCTATTTTCAAACTAAAGACTGCAGAAGTAATGAGCCCTTTGTCATTAGCTTATATTTTGTCTTCCCTACCCATCAGAATGAGTGTTAACCTTTTAAATAGGTGTTGACTTATACATCCAGGACTTATGAAAGTCTTTTATGGTTTATTTTTGGACATTGGCTGCTTTTTCTACTCATTTTCAGACCCGTCCATCAACCTGGTTGTTATTTCAAGCATAAAAAGACTCCTAACTGAAGAGATAAACCAGTTTTGTGTCAAAACATAACAGAAAATATTTTAATTAAGTTTTTTTTTTAGACTTCTTGTGACTACAAAGAAACTTTTTTTTCCCATTTATCCACGAAATTCAGCCTGACGGACAAAACAAGACATTTGTAGCGATTACTAAAAAATTATAAGTTGAAAATCTGGTGTACCTTAACATGTGTGTGTGTTTTTTGAACAAGTCTTAGTAAACTACACAAGTGGAGAGAAGGAAGAAGAGTAAGGACAGAAAAAGAAACCTACAGCAGATGAACTAGATAAGTAAAGTTCTTAAGAAACAAGATTTTTACTTATACATATCAGATTTATCCCAAACTTTGCAGCATCAGCTCTCCGGGTTGCTGTCAAGGAAGCAGAAGAAGGCAGAAGAATGCAAAATGACACAAAAACTGGACTGAACATCAGTGGCATTATCAGGTCAGATGGAGAATGAATCCTCAGAGTGGGATCACCTGCAGGTGAATGGAACAAAACGCAGAAAGGTCCAAAGAGCTTTGGAAAGTCCTTCAAAAAGCAACTATTCCTGAAAACGTCCTCAAGAAAGTAGCCGAAATGACTGTTCTTTGCTTGTCAGAACTGTAAAAAGCATTTAATATTCCAATAAACCGGCACTAATTTCCTGCTTTTGGAGATTATACAACAAAATAAGAAGATACTTTAAAAAAGAATGCAAACAGGATTGTTATAAACCACAAAACTCGGATTAAATTTTTTGCACACAAAGACGTAAAAATCACAGAAGCCGTTGCAAAAATGTCTCCTGGATCTATTATAAGCTACGTTTAATACACAAAGTTTTCACACATCTAACCACGTGAGTTTAAGGTTTTGTTTTCACTAATATGGAATTTGGAGTTAATTCTATTCCCTTTTAATAAGGAACTTTTATTTCTGACTTATGAGGATAATGTTGCTTAAAGTTTGCACTTTTGAACCGATAGTATGTCTATAATCAAAGTGATTTAACAGGAAAGTGCTTCTTGGTTCTGGATCGCGACAGTGACCCCCCCCTCTCAGGGGTGAATGGATTGGACCTCCGGCTCCCCACGCCTCGTGGGCTGGGGTCGCGCTCCTATATAACCCCAGAGGAGGGCCTCAGGGAAACAGCTTTGCCCAGACGACATGTCTATATGGGAGCTGGTTCTGTTCAGCGGCATCCTGGCTGCGGGCTCTCTGGGAACCGCACCGCAGTCGCGCGCGCAGCGGCGGCAGGTCCTCCCGGCTGGACCCCCCGCATCCCCGCTGGTTCCTCAGCAGGTCCACGACCCCTTCGATCACCTCGGATCTATTGAGCACGCTTCTTTAGAAGTGCAAAGTACGGAGGTCCATCAGGATGATTACAGCTCGGAGCTGCAGCAGGGCGCGCGAGCGGGCGGCGCGACGCACGCGGAACGGAGACGCGACAGCGGAGGTTGGTTTGGTGAAGCGGTGCTACATGCCAACATCCACCTGCACAACAAACTGGGGATGAATTCATGAGATTTCCACCGCAATCCCGCTGCTTTTAGTCCAGTTCTGCATCTGCACCACCTGTTTTAACCCCCAACACACACACACACACACACACACACACACACACACACACACACACACACACACACACACACACACACACACTCTTTCTGTCTTTCTCTCCAAAGTTGATGGAAGTGACTCCAGGATTCTTCGCTACCAGCCATCTCATCGTCAGCAGCTGTCTCCACTGCAGCTGGAAGCTCCAACATCTGGATCCCGGCTTCCTCCTCGCAGCTCCGGTTCCGCTGCGTCCATCCGAACCAGCGCAGGTAGGCAGCTGGAACCAGTAAAACCATCACACCCAAAACTCTGCTCCAACCCAGAAAACTGTTACTAAACATTTCCTGAAATTAACTTTTAAAGTTGAACTCTTTAATCAGTTTATTCTGAACATTTATGACGTCTTCCAGATGTTTTACCATAAATTATATTCTAATAATTTTGACACAAGTTTATTATTTGTTATTTATTATGCGTGTGAAGATATTATAAATTATTATCTATTTATTCAAGTTTATTCTATATATGCTAACAGCTGTATGATATTTCAAAATATTCCCCACATTTAATATTTTTTGGACTTAATATCAAACATGTTGAAGGTGTTTTAAAAAGAATGTGAGCATATTTTACGAGTATCAATTAAAATACTGAATGTCTTATAAAAGCGAGTCAAAAGGGAAAACAAGTTTTTTATATGATGAAATAACAGAAGATCTTTTTGTTTTTATAGAGAAAAAGGAAAAAAATCAGCTGATAATGACATATCTGTGGAACTGTGCTTTTTTTCCTATACTAAAAACTTCTACATATGGAATTAAGTAAGATTTATGTAAAAAAGAATCATGAAGCAATCATTTTATTTTAACAATTGTATTGTTTTTTATGTATAATTATTGTTCATTGTTCATGCCTGCAGAGAACCGGCTAATAGCTGGATTTGGCCCCAGCTTCCCTGCGACTCAATTGGACAATAAATAAATAAATTCATCAGAACATATATGAACTTTTTTCTAAATTATAGCTCTTATATTTTTAATGACTGCTTCTGTAATCCAGATGGTCCCACACTGTGGCAGAATTCTGAATGTGTCCTATAAATATAAACAAAAACCAACAAACAAACAAACAAAAAATAAAATTCCAAAAGTAAAAGCTCTGTTTGCTTTCCTGAACAGCAACAAGATCCAACTGCAGGAACCGGCCAATAGACCTAGTCTTCATCATAGACAGCTCCCGCAGCGTGCGTCCGGCCGAGTTCAACAAGGCCAAAGAGTTCCTGCAGGACATGGTGGACAGCATGGCCATCAGCTCCGACGCCACTCGCGTCGGCCTCGTTAACTACGCCAGCACGGTGCAGATCGAGTTCCTGCTCAACACCTACTTTGACAAGTCCTCCTTGAAGCAGGCGCTGGCCCGCGTCGAGCCCCTGGCTTCAGGTACCATGACCGGCATGGCCATCAAGACCGCCATGGAGAAAGCCTTCACCAAGGAGGCTGGGGCCCGAGCCGGCTCCAAGAACATCGCCAAGGTGGCCATCATAGTGACCGATGGGAGGCCTCAGGACAAGGTGGAAGAAGTGTCAGCCGCTGCACGAGCATCTGGGATCGAGATCTACGCAGTGGGAGTTGACCGAGCCGACATGGCGTCCCTCCGACTCATGGCCAGCCCCCCGCATGATGACCATGTCTTCTACGTGGAGACCTATGGTGTCATAGAGAAGCTCACCTCCAAATTTAGGGAAACCTTGTGTGGTAAGGATGACGATGATGGGAGTGGAGATACTCCAGTAGATGCCAAAATTGACGATAACGGACTAGACCTAAATGACAGGACAGACCGTAATGGGATAAATATTGATCGTGACGATAAAGGAAACAACGGTATGTCAGATCCATCCTTTTATAGATTCACCTGTGACGATACGGGCAGCACCATAGATGGAAACTTAATTTTAAAGTCACAGATCTTCTTCTTTGGTCTTAAAACAAGGCCACGTTAACCACTGATTCACCTCCTCTAGTTGTGATCGGATGTTCCTTCGAAGGGGTTCACCGACTCCTGACTAGAGGTGTGTAAAGTACAAGTAGAGAGTAGAAGTCCTGTCCAGCAGCTCTTTCCAACCAATCATCTCCACTGCAGGTAGACGAGCCTGTCAGTGGAAAGCACCTCTTCTAAATGCATCGGTAGATCCAAAAACATGGCAGGATTTCTACTTTATTTTGACTTCTACTTTCTACACCTCTGCTCCTGACATGCAATGTGGTGTTAATGCAGATGGCAAGAAGTTCCACACTAACCAGTTTAAAGAAGAAGACAAAACTCTGATCACATGTTGACTCAGAGCAGAAACACACTTTAAAATGTTTGAACCCTGACATGATGCTGCCTGTAGCCCACAGGGAGGCTGCGCTGCACATTTCATGCTGCATGCCGTGCGCCCTGCTGAGTTAGCTGAAGGTGTGCTAAACTTTTGGCTTCTGCAACCTCCGTTCGACATTAACAGTCAAATATTAAGCAAGGCAAAAGCTACATTAGCTTGTGCTAAAAGCCGCTACGATGCTTTTGATTGGATGTAATCAGACAGAAGGAAATTTTACAGCTGTATATTTGTGTTACAATGTGCGCTAACTATGCTAATAGAAATATAAAATAGCTTATATATTAGTAGCTTTACAACATAGCTATTTTTATTAAAACATTTTGTCCATCTAATTGGCTAAATTCCTACAATGATAATATTAAACAACAGGGCTGAGAAGATATGCTTTTGTCCCGATTCAATCGATTAATTTTTTTTGGTGCCGATTCGATTTAAATTGCGATTCTCACAATTCTTTGATTTTGATGAATTTTGTAGATTAAAAACACCAAAAAAAGTATGAAACTTTTTTTGTTTGTCATTTTTCTTGATTTCAGAAAGGATAAAAACAACACATTAGCCAGACCATCATTCTGCTGCTATAATGCCCAAGAAGACAAGTAAAAATATCAATAAAAATTTTATGGATAATTTTTATTTATTTGAAAAAGAAAAATAGATTTTTCACCAAAAAAAAAAACAAACAAATTTTAAAACTGTGAAGCAAAAAATCCCACTATTCCATTTTCCCACCTCTAATAAACACACTTTAAATATTAATAATGGATTATTTTTATTTATTTGAGAAAAAAATCACAAAATTATCGATTTTAAAATTGTGAAGCAAAAAATATATATTTTTTATTAAAATATTTGATTTTCAATTCGATTTTCCCACCCCATTAAACAAGCAGAAAGTCTGGGTTTTAGGGAGAAATATTGGTTGCTGCATTATATATATTATCCTTCATGTGCTCATGTATTTGTATTGAGTGTTGTACATAAGCAACGGTACTCTTAATCTAAGCCACTGGCTGAGTGCTGGGAGGAATTAGGGTGATATCAGAACTTGGACAGTGTCAGTATGTGGATTTTATAATGGAAGCACAATTTTTTATGTACAAATCATAAAATGTCCCCTAAAATATCACTTTCTTCCTGTATAGTAGCAAATTTGCAACATGCATGTACATTAGAGGTATAGCCTGATTGAAGATGTGGATTTAGGATGTAACTGCTGGCTTTTCTTTCTACCATGATCACATCAGTAGTTCTTGCAGTTGTGCTGCAGGTGACATGTTATCCGTAGTAGTTGACAAACCTGCAGCCATCTTGTAGTCTAGAATAAGGCCTTTAACTTTTTTAGATTAGAACTGCTGCAGAAAGTTGAGCTTCATTATGAAGAGGAAATGCTGCTAATCTAGTTAATAATAAGCAGTAATGTTAAGAAAATGCAGAAACCGTGCCTCATCCAATCAGCTGTTTGTTTCAGAAAGCAGTAGATGATGCTGCAGCTGATGGAGCTGGATGCATGATGCACCACCACCCAATGAGACGCCACCAGTAGCTGATGTTAGCTCAAACGTTTGCGGGTTTTTTGCATGAAAAGGAACGAGGTGTTCGGTCGGTTGTGAGCTGCTACTTTGCCACTAGATGGATCTACACGCTGATTCTTAAACCCAAACTGGGTTCCTCATGTAGAATTATTTCTGTATGTAATAGTTGTTTATTCATCGTTTCCCTCTGACTTTTAACAGTTTACCTGGGATGCATCAGACTTACGCTTCACTTACCAATTTGTGGTATCACCCAAACTTGCAAGCTTAAAAAGCTGCACATACTAGTTGAATAACACGCTACATGTTGCATATTTGAAAAGAAAACTTGCTCTAAAACATGAGGTTGAATCTGTGAATTCAGCCAAACTGGAAACAGCTCCTGCTGCTGTGACGGCACCACAAAGTCTTCAGTGGATTTTGATGTGTGAATATTGTGTGTATAGCTGATTTACACTGCCTTGAATTTTTCTTGGAAAATCCAGATTATGTTCAAGCAACTTAAATCCAAAATCCAGTCTACCAGTCTTTCATTATTATTTCAAAACTTAATAAACTTAATATAACATCGCTACAGCTGAATCACAGAGATCAAGCAATAACCTGCATGTGATTATAAATGACTCACATACTAACACACAGTACAACACAGAATGACTGATCCAAGCTAAATTAAACCAATCAGACAGTTTAAGCTTTCCCTTTCAGGTCTGGATGCATGTGCTCAGGGACACAACTGCCAGCACATTTGTGTCAGTAGTGGAAACTCATACAAATGCAAGTGTCGGCCAGGCTACGTCTTGAACCCGGACAAGAAAACATGCTCACGTAAGAACCTTTGTCCTCATGTTTGTTTGTCTGGACTGCTTTAATAACCTTTCTGGAAGCTTCCATCTGAATAGGTGTGATTTTAAGCTTATTATACCTCTGATAAAAAGTACCGGTACACTTCCTTATCCTTAGGTACCAAAATGCCACCTCTCATAAAAGTGTCAGAAAAATGTAATATATCATTTTTAAAACTTTTTTTTTCACATTAGATCTTTTCATCAACTTCTAAACTAACTTTAATTTAAAAACATAATTAAAAAGTTTATATTTTTAGGTTTTTATGCCCTTTTTTGTATATTATGTCCTACATAAAGATAACTTCACCCCATGCACTAAACTAATAAGAATGTTTACATGAGTGTCATCATGCAGCGCTGCCTGCAAATGTCTTATTATCTGTCATTTCTTCTGTAAAAAGGTCTGAGGTATTTAACCTTCTCATAGATGATTGGCTTCTTCCCAGACAACCTACATTTAGGGTATATAGTATATTAAGAATATGTGATTATAATGGGAATCAATGGGATAGATTGGTCCAGAGGTAGAGTGTTTGCATTATGCTCAACTGATATTCTAAACTAATTTCATTAAAGAGAATCCTGGAATTATAAACATAATAAAAGAAAAATTTGCCTCTAAACTCAAGCATATATTAAAAATCAAAGTACAGAATAAGCAGAAAATACACATTTGCTTTTCAAACATGCCTCCATGGTAAATCCTGAAGTGTTTACTCGTGGCTGAAATGTAAAACAAGAATATTTCTCTAAGAACTGAGATAAAATCATGCAAAACTGAGTTAGCACTTTGTGCTGCAGAGACTGCATACCATCCCTTGTTGCAAACGCTCTGGTCTGCCCTAAATAGTTGAGCTGATAGTATTGAGAGCAGATTATATAAGCAGGAGTCTGGACCGATGAGCAGCACAAACTCCTAGAAGCTAAAATCCTCACTGGTTTCACCAGACTAGGACCTTCACCAGTCTGATGTGGGATTGTTTCTTTCAGGTTCAGAGGCTTGTGCCCAGGGGCACGACTGCCAGCACATTTGTGTTAACACGGGTGACTCGTACACCTGCAAATGTCGAAAAGGATACGTGTTGAATGCAGATCAGAAAACTTGTTCACGTAAGAATGCAAATATTTCCCAATAAATATGATTTTCCAGCTGCTGGGACAAGCAGCTTTACTGGGTTTATCAAAGCAAGTTTAGATGTTGTGGGTTTTGTGCAAAAAGAATGATGATATAGGAAGTTTAAATATAAAAAAAAAGGAAAAACTTCTTCACATTCATTTTCATGCATTATAATAATAATAATAATAATAATAATAATAATAATAATTATTATTATTATTATTATTATTATGAATAATAATAATAATAATAATAATAATAATAATAATTATTATTATTATTATGAATAATAATAATAATAATAATAATAATAATTTTATTTTTTTTTTTAACCTGTCCTGTCCAGCATCTCAGCATACAGAACAACAATCTGCGTGCCACATTTTTGCCAGACAGATTTGCTCTGTCAAGGGAGACATCTCATGTTTAAAGCTGCCCTTGATAATCTGAATATTTTTATTATTATTCTTATTTTTTTAATTATTTTTTGTAATCATCATCAATCTTGATATGGCCGTGGTGGAAAAGGAAAAAAAAAGGAGTTGAAGGAAGAGAAAGAGAGAGAGAAAAGAAAGGCGTGTCTAAGCTGCTAACGCCACAGTATTTGCAAAACAATATAAACTACTAAAGTACTGCAATACAACAAGCTGTAAGTAGAATAGTGACAATATGCAAAACAAACAAGCAAAAAAAGAATAAATAAAATAACAATAATGTATTATTATTAATAATACTGCACCATGACAGGAATGTAGCAGCTTCAACTGTGGCTGGTGGCGCGGCTCCAGTCCGAGCTTTAACATAAACCATAAATGATTTTAGCATTTCTCAGGCAAAAGTTAAAACTCTTGAGGTAAAAGTTTTAACTTGTGTTTTAACTCTTTTTATATACATTAGAAGAGCTGACGTGTTGAGATTTGAGATGGTGTTAAGGAAACTTCAAATGTTTAAATACAAAAATGAACTTTTTTAACGGGTGGAGTAAATGTCAAGTTATCGTTTATTACGTCTGCTTGTGTTGCAAGGTCAGGTTGACATATATTCTGCCATCTGCACCAGTCTGTAAATGTCAGAATGCATTAACATTATTGACTGGATGTCTTCAGATTGATCTATATTTTAAAAAAAAAAATAAGAAAAGAAAGAAACATACCAGACAATAAAGACAGAATCAACTTTACAGTTAGGTTTATACCAAAAAACATGGTTATGCTCAAAGCTTCGGTGCAGAGAAGGTTGTAAACATTGATGTGCATGCATGCCTGCAGTCTTAACCAGTCTCATACCCAGCTTCAGACCTTCAGGAAAAGTTCACCTTGGGTTCTGGTGCTACAGTTTCAGCTCAAACTTTTAGTGACACCAATTTAAGCCCTCAATCAAAGTATTTTTGCTATTAAAGTAAATTTTGCAAAGTTGAGCTAACTTTTCTTGACTTCTTTTCTTCTTGAAGAAACTGTATTTGCTCGCACAGTCTGTGGCTCTTTTAAACACCAACCAATCAGATAGTCTGATTAACCACATGTGACTGATAATTGTTGTCTTACCTTAAGGCCCATTGATGCTTTATGTTAAATGCATATATGGAACTTTTGGTCCGTCTTCTGTGTCCTTTGCATGTGTAATTTGATCAGTTTTTTTGGACCTTAGTGGATACGTACTGCGACGGAACAAATGGTGTAATACCACTGGAATCCACAGAGGCAGCGTTGAGCAGTATAGCTAGCTTGCAGCCTGTAAAAGAAACAAAAAAGAAGAAGCCGGGGCGTATTTAATGGTTTCAGAGACCACTGCTGTCTACTGTGCAGTGGCGGTTTTAAGAGATTTGGGGCCCCAGGCAAAGGCAGGCATGGGGCCCCATGGTAAATATTGTACTTTCTACTCCACTACTGTATATTATGTTAACAAACAGCAGTGTAAAAGTCTCTTTGCTGACTGAGAGGACCGTGTATAATGACAGGGCGGGTTTGCTTCACTCAATGGTAGGAACTGATCATTTATTTTGACGAGTCTTTCTTTAAGTTACAGATCAACTCACTGACCGCATCACACACACACACACACACACACACACACACACACACACACACACACAGATCACATTAGGTATTAGTGACACACATAATATAATAATCTTTCTGCTGACAGTTTAGCGAATGCATTTTAATCAAAAACATATTTTTTCTAGTAATAGTTAACTAGGTAAGAAATAACCGTAAGTGTGTGACAAGTTTTATGGGGCCCTAAAAAACTGGTGGCCCAAGGCAACCGCCTAGTTTTGCCTTATGGTGAGTCCGCCCCTGCTTCTCTGCTGCTATTTTTTTTATGTCCTCTAAGAATGCACATTATCATGACGTCTCCACCGTTGCCATGCTTGTTATTGCCTGAAACTGACGCCAGAACTCGGAGGTGAACCCTGACCTCCACACTGCCCTCTGGTAGATGTGTTGGCTGACAACCACGCCAATGTTAAGGACGCATGACAGCATGAGGGCAGTAATGTTTTCTAACAGTATTTGCTGAACTTATGAGGTTTCAGAGACATAAAACAGCTACGTTCAAATAACAATAAAATGGTACACATGAGAAAATAAATCAGAAAATAAAACAAAACTACAAACCAGAGGTGGCAATTCCTGGTCCAGAAAGTAAAAGTCCTGCCATGTTTTTAGGTCTACTTGTACATTTGGAACAGTTTTAACTATAACAGGCTCGTTTACCTGGCAAATAAACTCATTTGGTGACTGGTCGGAACAGCTGCTGGACAGGACTTTTACTTTTTGGACCAGGAATTGCCACCTCTTCTACAAACACGGACAGAACTCATCAAACTCCAGTTAAGGCTGAATTAAAATAGTAACTGATGAGTATAAGAATCTACTGCTGCTCCTTTTTCTAGTATTAATAGTTGGATATATAACAACTTTATTGCAACAGATAGAAGCGAGAAATAATTTTAAAGATTAAATCCCAGCTGTGACTGGACCCACCCGGAGAGTCTTGCTAAGCTCTAATGCCTGAAGGTGAATCTTTACATTTAAATATTAGGACAAAATAAAGATTCTTGAGTAGCTTTTAGCATTAATATATATTATTTTGTGGTCTAAAAAGAACCTAAATAGTTTCTCCAGGTTAATCCTGTTATGAAATGAATTATTTCAGGCTTAAGAACCACCAGGTCTGAGTGACCTCAGAGTGACTTTAGGGTTATGAAGAGTGTGAACATACCTTAAAGGTTTTCAATGGGGGATGTTTTAGATTGATATAGGTAGCAAATTTTCCTCTTCATGTTTAATTCTGTTTACACTGAATTAACAACACGTTCAGATTACCAGTAAACTGTTTACGATTCTTTCTGGGAAACTGGTACCATGATGCTATTGAGGTGATAAATACTGATGCGTCTCTTTTCAGGTTCTGATCCATGTGCTCACGGACACGACTGCCAACACATTTGTGCAAACAATGACGAGTCATATATCTGCAAGTGCCGAGCGGGATATATGTTAAATGCAGACCAGAAAACATGCTCACGTAAGCCCTCGCTATGATGTCCATGTTTTGAAAGGTTTATACTGCATCATCAACATATTTTGGGGTTTTCTTTGTGTGTCAGTGCTTGTAAGGGCGTGACGGCCAGCATATTCGTGCCACATGTGGCGACGTTTAGAGGAATGTGTGCTGAATGCTGACCAAAAAACATGGTCACACAAGAACCAAAGTTTTAAATTCATGCTTTTATACTTTTTACACGCATTATTAGATTTACTCAAAGAATTATTTGGATACGTAGGCTCATGCACCGAGAGGTGTGGAGTATATTTTAATCAGAAGGTGTAATATTTTATGGGAAAGCGTTTAAAGCTTCATAGCAGACTCAACTGCATCTCAGGTACTCTGGGACATGACTGCCAGCGTGTTTGTGCCTGTAATTATGGTGCTTACATCTGTAAATGTCAAGAGTGGTTTGTGCTGAATGCAGAGCTGAAAGTTTAATGGTCTCTGTGGTTTTCTGCAGCCACCTGTAGCAGTTTGTACCTGACAGAATGATGCTAAAGGGAACTTTGATGGAGATAGTTCAGACATCCTGTAATGTTTGTGCTAGCTTATTAATTTCACGGGAGCTGGTGAGGATCTGGGAAGTACTGTTCATGACAGATATATTTTTAACCTGCAGCAGCATCATGGGACTTTGCTGATACCTGCTGTGTTATGAAGAAACACATGCAACTCAGATATGAATGTTGGGTATAGCGCTTGTGGTGTGCTGACTGTTTGCTTAAAACCAAGTTGCACAGAGAATAAAGCTGCGGGGTCGTTAAAACCTGTTACACAGCAATATTTTACAACATATATTGTCAGTCAAAAACAGGCTACACCTTGTTTTTCCAATCAGTCTTTGGTCCATGTATTTAGTTTAGCTGAGCTAGTGGAGCTTCAGTGGTGGAGAAGCTCATGTCCATCCTGGTAATCTGGATTTTTCCTGCATCATTACATTCATAAAACATGTCTGACAATGCAGATGATTCCTCCCTATTAAATAAAAATATGAAAATAATGCTTCATGTTGATAATTAGCTTAACTTTGGTTTTATTGGAGGACAAGGCTCAGTCAAAATGCATCATTTGTGGTGAGTGACTAGCAAATGCTGCATACGGGTGCATGAATATGGGATGGGTGGGTGCATGAAGGGGTTCTGAAGGAAGATAGACTGGGGGACAACCATATTCACCATATTGAACAATAATGTTGTAAATGGAATCAGGTAGATGTGGAAGTCTTTCTTCACAGATACATGTTTGTGTCAGCACTGATGAATCGTACATGTGTAGATGTGAAACGGGATATGTGCTGAATGCAGACCAGAAAACGTGCTCGCGTAAGAAGCTGGACCATTCCTCTCTCTTTCTGCATCTCAGCATGTTATTTTCTCACCTAAAGAGTGGGAAGAATGGAGTTGTGTGAACTTTTCATCAGCTTTAGAGGTGTTTCTCTCCAGGATTGGATGTATGTGTCCAGGAACAAGACTGTCAGCAAGTTTGTTTTAAAAGTACTGACTCGTATGTCTGCAAGTGTCGAGTGGGATACGTGTTGAATGCAGACAAGAAAACATGCTCACGTACAGATTTTGACACTTCTCGCTATGATCTGTTTGTCTTTTGTGAACATGTTTTGTGATTTATTTCCATAGCGTTAAGGTGATTTGAGCTGTGAGAAGCTCAGCTCACTGTGAAGGAGGTATGGGAGAGTGGGCATGCTGGAGGCCTCATGCTCCCAGGATGGCATCTGAGACTAAAACAAGCTCCAGAAATGAACATTTATGTCATAACATGCTGATATATGAGCTTTTCCTCTCAGGTTCAGACCCATGCGCTCAGGGACATGACTGCCAGCACATATGCGTCAACAACGGGGCCTCATACATCTGCAAGTGCCAAGTGGGATATGTGCTGAACGTGGACAAGAAAACATGCTCACGTAAGGAAGCTTCCTTCTGTGTTCTCTCACATGCTTCTCACATTTACAGGGCATGCTGTTGTTTGGCAGGGCATCCTGCTGTTACAATGACTGAACTGATACAGTGTCTTCTTCCAAGTTCAGATGCATCTGCTCAGGTTGCACAACTGATATTTTTATCAACAATGACGATTCTTACAACTGCATGTTTCCAGTGGGATAACTGGAAACCAGAAAACTTTGCTGCAACAGGCTCACATCTTCATTTGTCCGTGTTGTATGTCTTCAAATTCCCCAGAATTTCCCAGATAAGCCAGACTGCAGGTTCTCGTCAGCTGTTTGGAGGATTTTAAGTTAGTCCTCGAAGACCTACAGACCTGGACTCTGCAGCTCATCAGGGTTCCTTCCTGTAAATAACCTTCCCAGTTGGCATTTGAGAAGCTTTATTAAATGAAGGACTGGTGTTGTTGCAAGAGAAATTAAGCTGCAGTATTGAGACTGTTAATAGAATATGCATCACATAGATTATGACCCACAACACTCAGTTAACAGCTCATAATGAGTGTAGCGTGCATGTGCATCGTTTTAAAAAGTAAGTAGCACTAAAACTCTGTGCAGACCAATCACAAAGCAGTGAATTCAGAGTAATGAAGTGTCTGGATGGTTATGTTCGAAGGCACAAATACGAATGTGGAAATGTGTACGGTTAACAGATTGTGTCTTATTAGCTGATGTTCATGTCCAGGTTTGAGTGGTTTATGTGCCATCTCACCAGCAGTGGAGCTCCAGCACTCTCACAAGGATCGTCAGGAAGAAACACACGCTAAAGTAGCTGAATCGACTTCATATTTGTCACTTTTCTCTAATTGTAAAAGATCCAGAGCTGAAAAACAAAATGTAGATCCTTGAACAGAACCCTGATCCGTCTCAGCTCTGTTGGTCCAGTAGTGCTGATATTAGATAATAGCATCCTACCTTGTCTTACACAGACCAGATCCAACCTTCACAAAGCACAGCCAACTTTTACAGTAACGATACAAGGATGTGGATTTAAATTGTAATGTGGAACTTCAGTTTTGTTGATAACTATATGATATTTTCTTTGCATTTCTCAGTTACGTGAAAATCTGCATCTGACTGCAAACCAAGGCCAACATTTCCAGTGGCAAGCGTTACTTCTACTGGTCACAGTTTATAGGCCAGAGAAATGTACTGAGTGACGTAAGAAGGGATAAACTGGATCTAATCAGGAGCTAAAGCAAACCAAGAAAATGTTGTGGTTTGATTGCATGTTGTTTGGTGTGATTGCTTCTTTGTTGTTGTTGTTGTTGTGCATTTATGCAGATAATTTTAGTAAATTCATTTTAATATGTTTTATTGTCCCTCTTCATGTTGGGTGTTGATGATCTGGTTTATGTGGCTAATAACTGCGGATCTTACTGACAAACAAAATCATGATTGCACCAAATCTCAGCTTGCATGTGAAATCCAATCTGCTGGCATATTAATTTGCAATAACATCTGACTTTTCTTATGATTATATCAAATTTCATCTGCCTTAAATAAGAAGATATAGTATTTTTATTTATTTTGAGTTACCAAAAAGTAAATGAATGATGATAACGTTCTCAGATATCTGTCTGGCCTTTTTTTTTCTTTTATCTTCTTGTTGTTTCAGAGGAATTAAGGAGTGAAATATCTCAAGATGCCTGCATGTGTGAAGCTCAGATTCTATTCCAGAAAAAAGTCCAGTCAGCCATCCAGGGGCTGAGCAGGAAACATATCCTTTACCTGACAAAACTTAGGTTTATGCAATAATCTTGTGTCTAAATTGTTGTTATGATAACATAAAACTATCATGTTTTCTTTCCTTGACTGTTTAATCACTAGATGAAATTACCGACAGAGTGAAGGCGATTGAAGATGAATTCCAGCATTAAGAACAATGACGCCATCAGAAGACAGATTTCAGGACTTTCAATGCATCTTGTGATTTCAACCAGAGAAAGCCACAATTTGGAATTTTCTAAATCCCTTAATGTTGAGAGAAAATGTTTATTGTAATGCAACATATCGGCGGTAGCTGTTTTGTTTTTAACATGACGCTACATTTAGAATTAAGTCTGTTGATACTTCCCTGCAAACAAAGGTATAACTAGTGTAAATGTTTACATCTGCCTTAAAATGAAAGAAACCCTAATAACTATAAATTAAGCAGTGAAGATAATAAAACGGTTATATTTACGGATGAATGTTCTGATAAATGTCTTCTTTCTTTAGCGGGTGGTTCACTGGTTTGGTTGCATTTCTTGAACTTGGACAATGCAAATTCCCTGTATAATACAAAGCCTCCTTCCAAAGCAGAAACACTGCAGCTAAGCTCTTATGCAACAGGAGCATTGTTGTTTTTTCAGATTGCAACATCATAGCAAAGAACAAACTACAGTCTAATACAACAGTCATGTCATGCCAAATTACTATAATCTTTACCTAAAAAAAATCCTTAAGCCAGATAGGTAATTATCAATTTGTTTTCCAGAAACTGGTACAGTTTTTTTTTTTTTAGTAGTGAGGGAAAGAGTTCATGGAGTTTAGTGTGACTGAAATCATCACTGTGCAGTTTTTCCTGACCATTATTTGCTGTTTTTACCACAGTGTCCTAGGATCTCAATTGACTCCTTGATACACACAGCAACTCTGCACACATGTACTGTATCTTCTTCTCTGTTTGATGTGCATGGCATTTTGGTGCTTTAACATTGGTTTCTGAATGGAATATACCTGGACATTAAGATTAAATACATTGAAATAGATTATATACATCTGTTGTGTTGTTTTTGCACTCTTACCACACCAACACCAAATATAAATTTAAAAAGGTCTCATGGTGATAGTAATCAATATTTTGGTGAAGATATTTTCTCAACTTTTTCATTTCAAAAGAACTGAGAGTAACTATGAAGCACAACTTTGAATTATTTGGTTATTTCTGGATTAGTTTGCTTCAAATTTTAAGTTTATGGGGAACAGTTAGCTTATGTAGTGACACAACAAGGTAATTGTGGTGGAAATTATGCACATAGCATAGTTTTAATGTGTTACTCTTTTATTGAAGATCTTTTATGGAGTACTAAATATATATTCTGCATAGTTTAGAATAGTTCCGAAAGCTTGCTTTAGTAGGTTCATGCATAAAACTGAATGTTCTGTTCAAGGCCTATTTCCTAAAGAACGCTGTCACACCTTGAGCAGGGGGCAGAGCTCTCGAGTCCTCTTGCTCACAACAACTGTGCATTGTCAATAAATTGGACGGAACACGGTTGATTTCTAGATTTATTTTTCATCAGATAAATTCCATGACAGTAATCATTACATTAGGGTCCTTTTTTAAAAAAAGAAAAAAGTTTACACATTATAGTTATATAAAAGTACTGCAAGCTTTTCCTCAAAACGGTAGTCCTGAACATAAATATATATAAATATCGGGAAAAAAAATATGAATCTTATATAGGAAGCTGCTAAAACATGGGTCAAGCTTGTGCTAACCAGAAAAACTACAACTACCAGCGGTCCTCACGCTCAACTCTTCCGGTTTACCGTTACTATGGGAGACGGAGGGAAGCTACAGCAGAGCACTCGAGGCTAGCCACACAAGCAGTTTAAAATTTATTTTCTACAGTTTTGCAATTATTTGCCTTGTTTTTTTTTAACAGCAGGAAAAAGTAAAAGCATTTGAGCTAAAAATAAATGACGTAGATGTTTGTATTGGTATAGAGAGATAATTAAAGCTAACTGACCTAAGCTAACAGGCTAAGCTAACGTAAACATCACGTTGATATCAAGGCCGCACGATGGACGCTGGCAATGTTAAATGGTTTTAGCTGCTTGTATTTCACACCTGTTTTAGCTTTAGTGCATTTGTAAGCTTGGTGGGATTAATATACAGTTTGCCATTAATCCCTGACTGTCGTATCTCTTACTATAACAGTCACAACCATGTTCATTTACCTCAGCAAAAAGGTAAAAAGTCTACTCATAAATATATTATGAAGTCAGATTCTTGGTTAACAGCGTGGCTGTCATTATCTGTTTCTTTATAGATTGCTATTCCGAATAATATTCACCTTAAATGTGTGTCGTGGAACAAAGAGCAAGGCTTCATTGCCTGTGGAGGAGATGATGCTCTCCTCAAAGTACTGAAGCTTGAAACTCAGACAGGTAAGTTGAGGATATGGATTTAAGGAGCTACCTCCAGATATATTAATAACAGAAAACAGTCTAATTTAGATTAAAAATGTATCTGTGTGTGTGTTTGTTACAGTCTGCATTGTTGCATAATTTACATGTGATTTAGATTTAAAATTTAAGATACTTCAAATTATGTACAAAGTCAGAAATGATCAATTACCCAGTGGCATCCAAAAGCTTTTCCAGTTAAGAGAGAGTATATTTGGCCTGAGAGGAACATCCATTTAAAAAAAAAAACCAGCTGTGAGAACAAATGCTAAACTCCATTGTGTTTCTACAAGAGGAGTTCAGCTCTGGAACAGCTGCAGTAAAGAAATAAAATCATGTCAATGAATAGGAAAATTTAAACAAATGATAAAACATGAGATAATTAAACATTATGAGGCAAATAGGGTTATATTGAAAGCAATGTATGTTGAATTCTGTGATTTATTTTGTGTATTACGACTGTATACTGTTTAAGTTTCATTGTAATGGAATTTAATGTGTATTACTACATTTTTCATATTGTGAACATTTTACAGTGTCATTGATAAAGATACAGAAAGATGCAAAGATACAGAATACAGATACATATATGAAAGACACAGAAGGTCATTCCTGCCAGCAGCCATCAACCTCCTGAACAAGACCTCCTCAAGTTAATTATATACTACAACATTAAATTTTCCTTTTAGGGATTAATAAAGTATTTTTTTATTCATTTCATAAGGGAGTTTTGGACGAGATAAGTGCCCAACTTCTTCCAAAACCCTTCTTTGAACTTAAGAAGTTTATTTTATTTGTTGTTTGTTGTAACCAATATTTGTTTCTTTAAACGTCCCTTTTTTAGTTTAGAAAAAACAAAAACAATAGCACTTTGAGGGAAATCTCTTGAAACTTTAATAATCCATTTGGCTCAGTTCCGGTTCCTCCACGTCCAGTCACCGCAAGTAGAAATAGCACCACTCTGTTGAACAGGCATGCCATTGTTCTGTAATTGATAACCGTGACAAAAGCAAAACACAATGAATAATTGATTAACAGAAAGCTTTTACTGTCCCTTGTCCACAGATGATGCCAAGCTAAAAGGCCTTGCTGCACCCAGTAACCTGTCCATGAACCAGACTCTAGAGGGACACATTGGTGAGTCTACTGCAGGCTTGCTGTTGTTGCAGAAGAATTTAACCACTCAGGTAGTGTATTAAAGTAAAAGTGATCTCACTCTTCATGACTAAAACACACACAGGTGCAGTGCAAGTGGTGACCTGGAATGAACAGTATAAGAAGTTGACGACCAGTGATGAAACCGGACTCATCATTGTTTGGATGCTCTACAAAGGTGAGAACTGGATTCAAAACAAAATACTTCTTACTTTGAGCTTATCTTGTTAAGTTTTTTTTGCTTTGTTCCTTCCTGAGGTGCATGGTATGAAGAGATGATCAATAACAGGAACAAGTCAGTAGTGAGGAGCATGAGCTGGAATGCTGATGGTCAGAAGATCTGCATTGTTTATGAAGACGGAGCGGTCATCGTTGGATCTGTTGATGGTACCGTTACTTTAATAAATAAATATGGCATACTTAATTTAAAAGGATGATTTTTAACACATGTTATATATTCTTTTTGTAGGAAACCGTATTTGGGGAAAGGAACTAAAGGGAAGTCAGCTCGCTCACGTGGCATGGTCACCTGACAGCAAAATCCTCCTCTTTGGCATGGCCAATGGGGAAGTACACATCTATGATAATCAAGGAAACTTCATTGTGAGTTAAAGTGTAACAGTGTAACTCGTTCCCATGCTGTGCTGCATGACTTTCCTGACTTTTAGGTTGGTTTTTCAACAACCCACCACATGGTGCTGCACTGCAGTGGCTCAGCATCAACATTGTGCATGTTTCGCTGCACATTACAGCTGATGTGTTAATATTTTCCGACATCAGTGTAAATATGTAATGTTTGTGACGTTTCAGATGAAAATGACCATCATTTGTCTCACCATGGCGACTGGAGCTGTCAGTATCGCTGGTATCCACTGGTATGCAGGAAGTGGGGGATACATCGAACCAGACTGTCCATGTCTTGCCATTTGTTTTGACAATGGAAGATGCCAGATTATGCGTTATGAGCATGATGAAAGTATGGAACCAAGAATCCTTAAAATGTCCTCTTTTTAAAAAAAAAAAATATTAAAGGTTTTGCAAAAATGAAACTAAATGCTTTTGCTGTTTTTTCTGCAGCTCCAGTGTGTATCGATACTTTGATGAACGTGGTCAGTATCCAGTGGAACCACTGTGGCAGTGTGCTGGCGGTGGCAGGTTCCCTCAGAGCCTCAAATAAAGAGAAAGAATTCAATTTGATTCAGTTTTACACACCATTCGGAGAGGTAAGATTTTTGTATTGATTTTACCTCCGACTTTTAGCCATACCTTTTTTTTTTTTCTTTTTCTTTTTCTTTTTCTTCTTCTTCTTATTATTATTATTATTATTATGGTAATAGAAATAATCATTATAATGATGATAATGATAATTAATTAATCTCTTTTATAATATGCACCATAATTTGCTTACACATGCATAGGAGAGTTAGGAGATTTAAGGCAACAAATTTAAGGTGAAACCAATTTGTTAGGCTTTCAAACTAAGAAAATCCGGGTACACCAGTGGTCCCATAAAAAGGTTTGTCACTAGCTGTACACTAGTGGTAGCTTTTGGAGATGCTTATATTTATGTTTGTTGTTCATCTTTATCTTTACCTTGAGATTAGAGTAGTGCTCAAGTATATCAACAATGTCCCATTAAATAAGTAAAAGTACATAAATAGTACATACAAAATATAAATAAGGAACAAAATTTTAAATGAAAATCTTGACATTGCTTTTGATTTGTGGTTCAACAAAAATATTGAAAAAAAAAATCATGATAAAAGCAAACATTTTGTTCAACAGCCCTTTGAGACGTTTATTGAAGTTAGGTGTTTTAGTGGGGGCGGCAGTGGCTCAGGTGGTAGAGCTGCTTGTGACTTGATGGTCGGCGGTTTGAGTCCTGCAGCCTGAGGAGGATTGTTCTCTGAGGTAAATACATGCAGAGGGTCAAACATGTGCTAAAGTGTGGCGACCCCCCTGAAGTCAGGGGTTTTCTGTAACTCTGTCAGACTTTTGCACCTGTTGGCAGTTCTTCTGGTCCACTGGTTTCTCTTTATAATTATTCTTTTCAACCACAGTTAAAGGCAGTGTTTCTCACTAAGTTATAATTTATCTCATTTTAATTTATTATTACTTTTTTAAGTTTCAAGTTTTTTTTAGTGAATATTGAAAAATGTAGTATTTTCTTCAACGGGACCATGCCAGTACACTTTAAAGCACTGCATTAATGGCACAAATATGTACCCTTAATGGTCAGTGATGGTTTTGTAAGATTAATAAAAAGGCAGTCTTTAAAATGTGCTACTGTGGGGCTGAGAGTTTGCTCGAAAGAAAATTTGGGTCCACTTCAATCTTTTGCTGGTGCTTAAACCCAAATTAAAAAGTTACGAGCACCAGTGCCACCGATGCAAAAAAGTTAGTCCATAGTGCATTATTGATAATCCTCTGTCTGTGCAGCATCTAAGAACTCTCAAAGTGCCTGGGAAGCAGATGTCAGGGGTTGCCTGGGAGGGAGGAGGACTGCGGATTGGCCTGGCTGTGGACTCCTACATCTACTTTGCCAACATAAGACCCGATTACAAGGTATCAACCCACACATGTCAGTCCGATGGTCAAAGGCACACTTTGATAAAAATGTTTTAGAGCGACAGTTTATGTTCATTAATAAATCCTTCTTGATTGTTGCCTCAAAGAGTTTTCTTTAGAGATTGACAGAATGTCAGGATTGTTGGCTTCATCTGGAGACTTAAGAGGTCTCAGATGTTGACATGTCCTTCAGGGTTTTGGTGAATCTCACCAGTGATGTTATGTGTTAACAGTGGGGCTATTGCTGCAGCATGGTGGTGTACGCATACACAAAACCAGAGCGGCAGGAGTACTGTGTTGTGTTCTGGGACACCAAGAACAATGAAAAGTTTGTTAAATACGTCAAGAGCTTGATGTCCATCACTACCTCTGGAGACTTCTGCATCCTGGCCAGCAAGGCAGATGAAACACAGCCTCAGGTATGAAACAAAACACAACCTGTATGCTGGTTTTTACACTGTTAGACATGGGTTGCCTTTTGTGCTAAGAGGAAGACTGTCGCTAATATTTTTCTGTTTTCTTTCCGTCTGTTTTTTGCTTTTTCATTTCTTGCACCCAGGAATATGCTGGGTTAGAGGCTGGGAATCCTGCAAAGGTAATCCTCAGTTCAGAAGCTCCCACCCTTAAAACCCGTCAGACGTTTTGACATACAGTGTGAACAGTAATACTGGGGGAATGAAGTCACTCTGCTGTGTGCTTTTCAGTACGTCCTGATTCTGTGCAACTCCATCGGAACGCCACTGGACTCAAAATACATAAACATTGGTGAGTTTCAGATAGAAATGGTGGATTTGCAGCTTCTAGTTAAAACCACAATGGGATCATTCAAGCTCTTATGTAGCACTGGAACGATCAAAGTCCCATTTCAGCTCAACTAGGTGCAATTCCTCAAGTCAGTATGAAGGAATCGCACTATGTGTACAAAAACATGACTGCTGGCATCCTGCCTGTTGCCATAGTTACTGGATTGACCCACAGGCCTCTGGTATGTTTATGTCTCTCAGAGTGTGTGGCAGGAAGAGTTGGAGGTTATTTCAGAGTCAAAGTTGAGGTTCTGGACGTCTGTAGGGCTCTGGATGGGGTTTCGAGGGATTTATAGGCTGACTGGAAGCCACATGATGAGTTGAGAACATGCTATACCTTTGGACATGTATCTGAAACAACCCACAGAGAAAAGTCTGGTTTCAGCTCTTTTTTTTAAATAAAGCACAGAATAGATTAGTATAACTTTAAATATTTTACAAGTAGCCAAATCTAAACTTCCACCAAGTCAGTTCCCTTCTGTTGGAAATGTAATGGTATAATATGTTCAACTTACCGACATCTACTGCTAAACATGGGCAGAGAAGTCACAAGCGCAGTTGTGAAGGTACGGTGGTCGTCAGTGGCTAAAACTCTTCCAGACATGTTTTCATCTGTGTGTGGATCCTGTGTCCTCAGGTGCAGTAGTGACTGCTCTACAGGTAACTACTCCAGAAGTGTGTTGCTATCTGTATTCTGTCCTCTGTGTGCCTTTTAAGGTGTTACTTATCTCAGATGACGTAGTAGCACCTATCAAGTGAAGATTTTCTCATTTTACATACATTATTTCTTATTTGTTTATTATTTGTTGATTCAGAGTGTTGTGGAAAAAAGTCTGTCAATGACGAGGAGTCTGGTTCTGAAGTGAAAAAGGTTACAAAGTTTATTGAACAGAAAATAAAGTACAGAATATACAAATTGCAATTTGGAGAGACAGTCCAAAGGTCAGACAGGGCAGAAGTCTGGGATGCTCTACCTGAGTTACGGGCTGAACCACCCTTTTACCCTCGCATAAGGGCGTCAATTGTTTGCCCTGAATCTATGTTATTCTAAATAAGAAATGTCTGTTGTTAGCTGTAACCCTCTTCAAGGAAGAGAGTGTTCTAACTAATCAGATCCCAGATGTCTGAATGCAGACATGTCAGATCTACACATTGCTATGTCTTTAAAGGAGAATAAGCAGACACTGTGTAACTAAGCTTAAGTTCTTAAGTTCATCATGACCTTTTCAGAAAGCCCACAAAGCCATAATCAGAAATTAATATACGCTAGGACTATGAAATATATGAAACTCTAAAAAATTTCCACGACAAGAGACATGGTAGTAAAAATGGTGCCATGTATGTGGCTCTTTGGCAAGTAGATATAAATGGGTCATTCCAAGACATTGTTTTATTAAAGTGATTAGATAGCAATAGAAACACAGTTTTTAATAATATATTGAACACTTTGAAGTTTGATTTTGTTTCCTGTTGCACCTTTAAAAGTATATAATTAATCATACACACAAATCCTTAAATAATATTAATATTAGCTACAAAAAAGTTTCTTCCCAAGTTGTAGAAAATGTTCTTTTTGGTGTTAAATCTGCTCATATTATGTTTTTGTTTAGAGCCGCTGTTCATTACCATGACAAAGACGCACGTCATTGCTGCATCCAAAGACGCTTTCTACCTGTGGCAATACAGAGTGGCGAAAAAGCTCACAGCTCTGGAGATCAACCAAGTGAGCAGAACAAAGAAAGGAGGGAGGGAGAGGTGGGTCTTCTCAAACATTTACAGTCTTCTTCCACTTCATCTAAACTGGGAGGGGTGAGGACTGGAAACAAAGGCAGGTTGTGGAGTGGAGAAAACCCGCTCCAGGACTTACGGTACACATTAAGCTTTTACAGAAAGGCAGGAGCACCACAGTGCAAGATTCTGTGAGTCAGTGGGCGAAGCCTTGGCTTTACTGGCTCACCATTACAGTGTAAAGTCTTGGTCCTGGCAGGGCAATGAAAAGGATTCATTCATGTGGATGAAACACAGGTTCCAGACAGGCCGGGTGTGGTCCGACGTTCTGCCAGGATCATCCTCACACCTGGATGATCCGGTCAAGGTTGGAGGGCGTTTCTCTGCGTCTCTCTCACTTGTTCATTCTTCACGTTTCTCCAGGGTCTATCACATCGACAGCAATCCATCAGGAGCCAACGACTCGGGTTCAAATGTAGAAAAAGACTTTGCAGTAAGAAATGTTTTAATCTGCGCTCTTATGAGGCACTTTTGGTTGTTAGTTAGAAATAACTGTAATGAAATATCACCCAGAGGAACTGTTAGAATGACTTAATATGACTAGACAGAAAATATGACCAGAAGAATAGTTATATAACATTATGAAACTAATATCTATACAATAAAAAGTTAACAATGAATTGGTTAAATTATGATCTGTTTGTTTTTATTTATTTTTTTGTATTTCAGGCAACTCGAGACCCCATTTGTTGCATTACAGCCACAGATAAAACCCTCATGGTGGTATGTGCCTCTCTGTGCTTAATGATGAAGAATGTGGAATCAAACAATGAAAACATCATGATATGTTAAGTTTCTGTGTCCTTACAGGGCCGTGAGTCAGGCATCATCCACAGATACGGCCTTCCAAACGTTACTCTCATCCAGAAGTACACTTTAAACAACCGAGCTTATTACATGTCGCTGAACTGCAACTCCAGGTTAGCTTTGGTGTTTTCAGTGTTTCTGTTTGCTTACTCAGGTTGTGTTTTGGTACGTATCACCTAAAGTGTCCTCAATCCCTTTTTTCCTTAGTCGCCTGGCCATAATCGACATCGCAGGTGTGATGACGTTGTTGAATCTGGAAGTTCGTTCCACTCCAGACGACGGTACAAGAGACCAGGCCTCTGCGGGTGATCCGTCCAAGTTTGAGCGCAAAGATGTCTGGGACATGAAGTGGGCGAATGACAACCCAGATCTGTTTGCCATGATGGAAAAGACCAGGATGTATGTCTTTAGGAACCTGGACCCAGAGGTGAATACTTAAACTGGTTTAGTTGGAAACTAAAACATTCTCCACACTGCCATTTTTATGACCATGTCATTGAACTCAAATCAACAGGAACCCATCCAAACTTCCGGATACATCTGCAGCTTTGAGGACCTGGAAATCAAATCTGTCCTGCTTGATGAAATTATGAAGGTAAACTTTTAAAATGAACATTTAAAGCGATGCATCTCTTTGTGTTAAACACGACGAGAGGTTCTTCATACGACTGTAACCATGTAAAGTTACTGCATTTCCTCAGTGGGTTGTTAAGTGACGTTGTCGTGCAGGACCCAGAGAGACCGAACAAAGACAACCTCATCAACTTTGAAATCCGCTCCCTGAGAGACAGCCGTGCACTGATTGAAAAAGTGGGCATTGAAGATGCTTCGCAGTTCATAGAAGACAATCCTCATCCAAGACTCTGGTAATTGTGACGCCTTCGCTGATGATTTAATGTCTGTGAAGATCATTTTTGTTGGCGTGAAAAGGTGCTAAACCCCCCCCCCAGTTTAACTGCTGACAGAAATGTAGCTTGAATTTGATTAAAATGCAGAGCTTTTTGTGTACCGGGTGAATTAAATGCTTTTATGACATATTTGTAGATTAGATTTAACAATATGTTAAGATTAAAATTTATAAATAGTCATTTGAACTTCAGGGCTCCAGCTAACTGAGAAGAATATACAGAACGGTGATGATAGAAGATTAAAGATTGATGAGATCGCTGTTGCTTTTGTGTGTTCTCTGGCTCGAGTGTCACTTTTTGCAGGATCGCTCCAAATCTGGCCACATTAACAAAGTCAGTCAGTTACAGTCTGTGATACAAAGATGACCTTATCGCCTCAGAGTTACGAAATCCTGGAGTAAACTTAAGTTTAAATCTCACTGAAATAGGCATAAGTCTAAAGATAAGAACCATTATGTCATTATGTTGTCTTTTTGGGCCTGCCAGGCGTCTGCTGGCTGAAGCAGCCCTCCAGAAACTGGATCTGAAGACAGCCGAGCAGGCCTTCGTCCGCTGCAAAGACTACCAGGGCATCGAGTTCGTCAAGCGTCTGGGAAATCTGCAGAGTGAGCCCATGAAACAAGCCGAAGTGGCAGCCTATTTCGGCAGGTTTGAGGAAGCCGATAGGATGTACCTGGATATGGATCGCAGGTACAACAAGCCAAACTGTGCAGTTTGCTTCTGGTTTCGTTGAGTCAGTTTGTTGATGCGAAGGTGTCTGACTGTGCAGGGACCTTGCCATCAGCCTCAGAATCAAGCTGGGAGACTGGTTCAAGGTGCTGCAGCTGCTGAAAAGTGGCTCAGGGGACTGTGATGACGCTCTGCTCAAACAGGCGTACAATGCCATCGGGGACTACTATGCTGACAGACAGAAGTGGTATTTAGTGTTTTTATCTAATTCTCTCTGTTTGTTGGAAGTATTTGTAAATATAGAATAAAAATCTTTACGTTTATGACACTTTTATGTTGTGCATATATTTGGGAAAAGAATGAAAGGCAGTGTAGTACTTTTTCAGGTTGAACTCTCATGCTCTCATTTAGTTTATTTTCATCTCCTTCCAGCCACATTATACATGAAGCCTTTGCTGATTCCTTCATGTTTTCCATTCTTTGTGTTTCAGAAAACTAATTACATTTTTTTTTACAGTCTGTACACAGGTCGCCATAACAACAAGGTTAAAAACCATTTTTTAAAGTGTTTTCTCCTCTTTTTGAAAGTAAATACTATCATGTGTAATGAACCATGAGTGGATACGGTTTGCAGCATTTGTAGCTTCAGGTTTTCTTGGGAATGATCATGCAAGTCTCTCTCAGCAACTGACTTCTGTTCCATCTTCAGTTTTTCTGAAGTTTTCTTGGCAGCAAGTTTCTGTTATTTTCTGCTTCCATGTTTCCCTCCATCACAACGGATTTATCCCGTTCCTGTAACGGCAGAACGTCCCTGCAGAGCGATGCCTCCATCTCCTCATTTGACCACAGAAACATGATGAATGAGAACAAGCTGGTTGTGTCTATCTGATTAGATGCTTTCAGGGTGTGAAAGCCATTCAGGAAGACTTGGACAAATTCGTTGCTTACCGCTGTGTTACCTGAGTGATAAAGGTGGTCATATCATTCAGGTTCATCATGACTGGACCTGTAACTTTGGGACATGAGTCCCTTTTACTGCATCCCAATCCTGCATCGCAGGCTTGTACACACTTCCCTCTCTTACTGACTGCTCTTCGCTCTAAAGTTAACCATCTGCTGTAGGACCTCATAACCTTTCACTCATGCGGAAGTGAAAGTTGCAGAAGTACTTCAAGGCCCACTGAATATTTAAATACCATACTTTAATTTCTGTCTCATAACAAACCTGGTTTTTTTTTTTTTTTGTTTGTTTTTCTGAAAAACTTGTTTGTTTTTCGTTAAGTTGGCTTTTCCTGACTTTTATCTCCGTGGGAATGTCCTTAAAGTGACAGAAGAGGTGAAATACCTCGGACACTACAGCACAAGCGACCTCTCTGAGGATAGAGACTTGCATAGGCAGCGATGTAAACTCTGTAGTCAGGCTAATGTGTTAGCCTGTAAATTCTACGTGTGCTCCACCGATGTCAAAATGATGCTTTTCAAAACATTCTGCTCGCAGCTGCATACGGCGCACTGATGGTGCAGCTACATAAAGAAGAGCATGCAGTCTCTAACGGTAGCATACAATGACTCTCTGAGAAAATCCCAGGACACAGCAGTGCCAGTCAGATGTTTGTGAGCAATAATGTCAGATCTGTTGTCAGACATTATGCTTATGCATTCATCTGCAGAGCTCTAAAACTGTTGAATGATATTGTACAAGCTCTGGTTTAGTTTAGTTTATTAAGGATCCCCATTAGCTGTAGCAAGCTCCAGCTATTCTTCCTGGGGTCTGGCACAATTAGATCAAAACAAAAACTTGTAAAAAAGTTACACAGCACATCAATATTTCAGTACAGTCCTGGAATACAAGGTATTTACATCTTCAAAATCATCTCTTTACATCCATTTTTACATAAGTAAATGCATACATGTAATGTCAAGTCATATTACATCCTATCATGTAAACTATTCATTTACAAAAAATACAAAAAAATGCTTTTTTTTTGTAAATGAATGGTCTGTCCTAGGATAAGCTCTGTCAGGTTCACATCTAATATCTGGAAAAACCAGCGCTCCTGCCTATATTTGTAATTCTTCTTGCATTGCACTTCTTCTTTTATTGTATGTACCATTTTATAATTTTTCCATTTGATATGATTTTATTTTATTTTTTCTATTTCTATGGACCTGGATGTTATGTCCTTAATAAAGCTTGAATTGAATTGAAAATAATATTCACATTTTCTCAAAGCTGGAAAAATAGTAAATGCATTTTTCTTAAATTCCTCTGAAGGATCAATGCGATGCAGTATTACCTTCAGGGTCGTAACCAGGAGCGGCTGGCAGAATGTTACTACATGCTGGAGGACTATGATGGCCTCGAAACGTTGACCACAGATCTGCCAGAGAATCATAAATTATTACCGGTGAGCCAGACCTCCACACACTGATTCTCCTTTTGAACTAGTTATTAAGACTGTTTGTGCCCATAAACTGCCCTGTATGTTGCAGGAGATTGGACAGATGTTTGCCACTGTGGGTATGTGTGAACAAGCTGTGAACGCTTACCTTAAGTGCTACCAGCCCAAAGCTGCCATTGACACGTGCGTGCATCTGAACCAGGTGAGAGACAGACGGAGAACTTGCGGCGCCAAAGTTTCTGAGTGACACTCAGTGATTCTGAGGGCACAGCAGCCAACCTGGCACCTACTGTCCTCCCACTCCCACGCTCCGTCTGACTGATATTTATCTCTGGAGTGTGAGCGCTGTTTCCAAACGGGTGTCTTCCAGTGTAAACCTGAAACTTTTGGCTACAAATGAAGCTGTTGAGGATGAACTGCAGCAGTCTGGCCTTTAGCCACAACAACCTCTGCCGTTAATCTCCCAGTTTTCTCCGTTTGTTGTCAACATTACTGCTTTTTATAAACACAATAAATTGTTTCAGAAGTTGTGTATTTGTCGTGCAGCTGTTACGAACCAAGAGTGTGATGCTTTGATACAACTTTCATATTAAAACAAATGTTAGATTTATCACGTCGACGTTTCTTTGTATTCGTTTAGATTTTTATAAAAGGCAGAAGTTGAGTTATTAATTTCTGTATTCACTGTTTTTTTTTCCTTCAGTGGAACAAAGCTGTGGAACTGGCAAGAACCCACAACATGAAGGAGATTAAATCTCTCCTTTCCAAATATGCCTCACATCTTCTGGAGAAGGATAAAACTCTGGAGGCAGTTGAGCTGTACCGGAAGGCCCACCACTTTCTTGATGCAGCCAAACTCATGTTTAAGGTTAGCTTACGTTTAAATTGCTTCAGAAAACACCATTTTTTGTGTTTTTTACATTTAGATCCAGCAGATCTAACACAACTAGAATTTGATATATTTTTGTGATATTGACAGTGTTAAAATGTATGATGAGAAGTCTTTCAGTTTTCCTGCAGGTTCAGTATGTGATATTTTAAAAGGTCCTTTATATTTTCATACAGGAGAGCAATATTTCCAGGCAATAAAATGGTTTTTAAGCTGCTTGTGGGGCTCAAATTTTGGTTTTATATTCTGTTTTGATTTTTGTTTTGCTCTCTTCTTGTTTTCTTGGTTTTTATTTTAAAAATCAATAAGAATTCTGGAAATTCAGGGAAAATCTCTGGTTGTCCTCGAATTGTTCAGGCAAAGCCTGGACTGAAACTATGTGGTCTGAGTGGAGACATAACAGATGATCCAGTCCGCCAGGAAAAATAGAATAAATGGGTTACATTCCCTGTTTGATTAAGAAGGCTAAACTGCACAAGTCTGTAGTTTATTGTTGTAAAAAACAACAGAAAATCACTCACATCACATTGCATGATTAAAATTAAAATGTCTTGCGTTTCCTTTCTTTGTATGAGTGCAGATAAATAGTAAAAAAAGTTAGTTTAGTTGTTTAAAATGAAGCTAAAAATGCAGACTTGTTCTGAGAGTGCAGTTGTCCCTGCTGGTCGCAGATAGCGAACGAGGAGGCGAAGAAACGGAGTCGACCTCTGAGGGTGAAGAAACTCTACGTGCTGGCCGCACAGCTTGTGGAAAGTTACCATGAGCAAGTGAAGACATCGCAGCAAAGCAAAGCCAAAGGGAAGAAGTCTGAGGTGAATTCCTGCAGGACAGCTAACAGGATGTTGGAAACTCTGTGATGATTAAAAGTAAATTACAGATGTATGCAGAGTATATTTTTAAATTGATGCTATTATTGCATATAACTAGGCAACGTTTGCACTTGCTGGTCTGCTGGAAGAAGATGCCACCTCTTCAGACAGTCGTATCGTGGACAACGCCTGGCGAGGAGCAGAGGCATATCACTTCTTCCTTCTTGCTCAAAGGCAGCTGTATGCAGGCTACATGGAAAACGCCATGCGCACAGGTATCAAAACACACAGGTGGAATAATTATCTTTAGGCTAAACCAAAAAGTCCGGTGAAGGACGAGTCAGCCAGAAGAATTTTTCTTCCATATAGTTGAGAATATTTCTCGCTCTCAGAATGTGAAGATTAAATGTTTTGTTAAGTTTAATATTGATTTAGATTACATACTGTTTGTTTGATGAGTTGTGCTTATAGTAGACGTCATGAACTAAACACTAAAACACATGAAGAGACTCGAGGTCACCTCACAGAAACAAGAAAAGAAATCAAAGCATTAAAGACTCACCTCAACGCTGCACTCTGTGCTTTCTATTTCAGTCATGTTTTATCTACTTGTCAGGCTCAGGTCAGGAGAAAGTTCTGATTTTCATCACCCAAGTTCTTTATAAGTCATTTCCTGGTTGCTCTCTGATACATCTGGGATAATTCTAATAACAATACACCATCAGATCACCTCTCAGCACCAGTAACACAGAAAACTCTCGACAAAGATGGAAACTGGATCTGATTTCTCAACAGGATTCTTCCGCCATCTAGTGCCACTTTTATCAATCACTATACAAAGTTTCATGTTGCTGATTCTTTTTAAACTTATATTTATTTCATGATAATTACTTGATGATTTGGTCCATATCTCCATTTAAGGTAATTATCTGATTATTATCTGACAAAATTAGCTTCTGTTTATCTATGAGGACAAGAAATGCTCACAGGCAGGAAAGTTTAACTACAGAGGATGAATATATTATTAGTTTATGATTTTCTTGCATCTTATTACTGCGCCTGAGACAGAGTGGGTCTCTTTCTGCTTTTAAATCTGCTCTTAAGAGTCACCTTTTTCACTGGCTTTTAACACTGCTTGAGTTTCTTCTTTACTTTTTGTTATTGTGTGTTACAGTGACTGATATTTTTTAATGTTTTTATTTTATTTTACTTCTATTATATTGTGTAGGATAATGTTGTTGAGCTTGGGATTGTGTACAGCGCTTTGGTCAACTGTGTTGTTTTAAAACGCTATATAAATAAAGTTGGAATTGGAATTGAATTGGAATTATTACAGCAAAAAAAAAAGTTTATTTAATTGCAGCAAAAATGTCAGCAGATGTCAGCCATCAGTCATGCTGCTCCCCAAATCTTCCACATGTAAATCATTAGACGTGCGTTCCCTTGTAGGTTCATTTCTCATCTTGTTGGTAAGCCAGACTGACCAAACTATGGCAATCTGACGGGGCTGAATTTTTACTGCAGTCTGGAAAATATTTTGATGAATTTGATTAATTCTGTGATGCTAACATGAAGTTTTTGTTAAAAATATGAAATAATTAGACTTTATTTTCTGCAGGAAAATCAAGTCTGTAATTCCATCACAAACATTATTTATTTGTACAACCACCGTTCCAAATGATTAGGTTGTTAAACGTTTGTCCATCCTTAGATCTGAGAGACTCTGCCTCTCTGACATGCTCCAGTTATACCCGGACATGTTACTAACTTGTTAACATTATTAATGCTCCTCCACTCAGTGTTTATTAGTTCCAACTACTTTTCCAGCCTTTTGTTCCTTCTGCCATTAAATCAAAATGAGTTCAAGAAACAGTAATATGCCTCGTTTTCAACATCTAATATGTTGTTTATTCTACTTGGAACAAAACACAAGTTCATGAGATTTACATGACTGTATTTTTGTTTTATTTTTATGATCCTAAATGTAGTTTTTCTTGCTGAGGTAGCTGGAATATGTCTCAGAAATGGCAAAGTGATGTATACATTTATGTCCTCCTACATTTCTGGGAAACTGAAATCATGTTTATGACCAGAGCAGAACTGGTTTAGTCTTGCATGTGAGGCCTACGCGTGGCGCCCGTTTGTTGTCGTATCCTGTAAAGTGTTGATGATTTTCAGTTCTACATTCAGCCAGGGTCTAACTTTCCTCTGCGCCTCACAGCTCTTCACCTGCGCGAGTACGAGGACGTCATCCCGGCGGTGGAGATCTACTCTCTGCTTGCCACTTGTGCTGTCGCCAGCCGCGCATTCGGCACCTGCTCCAAAGCCTTCATCAAGCTGGAATCCCTGGAGAGTCTGAGTCCTGAGCAGCGGCAGCTTTATGAGGATCTGGCTTTGGAGATCTTCACCAAGCACCCACCGAAGGACGCCAGGATGGTAGAGCACAGCAGCTCATCTGAGGGGTGAGAACATCAGTATGTGACAGGAGAGCAGTGACTTCCAAACAAACGTTGAAGCGGTTGAAGTTGACTAATATAGAGTAAGACTGGAGCACCAGAATCTGATCCACTTGGAAGGAAGTGAATTAATCTCTGCAAAGCTTTTCGTCTTCTGTTTCATGAATTTCCAAAATATTTCCTGAAGTGACTGAAACTAGTTTTGCTTGTTGTGTTTCTGTCAGGCCGGAGGGGAAATTACCCACATGCATTGTGACGGGTCTGCCGATCCAGGACTACCAGTTCTGGATGTGCAACGTGTGCAAACACTGTGCTGTGGAGCAGGAGATCAGTAAATACAGCTGCTGCCCTCTGTGCCACAGCCCGCTCGCATGACGTGGTAAAACTCCCGTGACGATTTCATTCCAGACTGAAATGTATCAAAACGTTGGAACATATATTCTTCATCAGCAGAACCAATGACAGGGTTCGCTTGTGGAAACATCTGCATTTTGTTTTATGTCCAATAATCTATAACCAGGGAGCTCTACGGTTACAAACGTTGCTGATGAATAAAATTCCACAACTTTTGCTCATCCGTTTCCTCGGAAACAGCCTCCCTATTCTAGCCGTCATTTATAGACAGGAACAGGTAAGAGCCATTTATAGAACAAGCTCATTTATTCAAGTCTTTGCCGTTTTACTTGGAGAAATTTTAGTTTTAGGTCTCATCAAAATATTTAGATGCTTTTTGTGAATTTTTGTCCATTGAACATCTGAGAGACTCTGCCTCTCCAAGGTGCTCTTCATACACCCAGTCATGTTACTTACCTGCTGCTTGGTAGTCTACAGCGTGTATCTACAGCTATTTTTTTTATTATTAATATTACCAATATTTAAACTTTTTTAAGATTTTCTGTCGTCATCCATTCAGTTCAAGATGAGCAAATATTTGTATGAAATAGTCAAATGTGTCACTTTCATCATTTAATGTTTTATATGTCGTATTATGATTAAAATAAAATTGAAAATCTGACTCTTATTTTATTTAAGACTTGTGATCACAACCTTTTTAAAATTTGCATTGTAGCAAGAAGATCATTTTTGATCATGTACAGTTGTGCTCATATTTATTCATCCCCTTTCATTAAAGAAGGAAAAAAAACAGCTGCCTGTAAAATCAGCTGAAATTGACAAAAGTAATAAGAAAGATTTTATGAAAATCACTACATTATTTTCTAACTCTGATTCAATAGAAATATTTTTTTTAAAAAAGCAAACAAAGAAGATAATTTATTACATATTACATCAGTGATACAGTAATATTTAGTTGAAGAATCCTTTAATGTTTCCGCTCCAGTCAGGTGTTTTCTGTTCCTCTCAGTCAGACTTCTGCACTTGTTGACAGGTATTTTGTCCCACTGTTCAACAGAAAAGTGCTCTAATTTGTCCAGGACACATTTGTTTGTTTGCTTTTTTTTTCTTTCTTCAACTCAATTAAATGAAAAAACAGTGTCTTATATTACTAAATTATATTTTTGCAAATTTTTAGTTCTTGTTCCTTTTTTAAGTCTCCAGTTATTTGAGTGACTGTTGTAAATTCAGCCTTTTCTTTAATGAAAGGGGATAAATACATATGAGCACAACTGTAGGTTTTAATAAACTAAAATGGTTTATTAAAACAGCTGCTATTAACAGTTATAATGGCTTAAAATAACTGGGTTGAATAGCAGAAAATTCTTGCATAATAAAAAAAAAAAAGAAGAAAAGATCTAAATTGAACAATATATCCTCATAGAAAGGCGGCTCGCTGTCGTGTCACATTTAGCTTCTGCTTCTCACTATCAGGACGTTCTGGTTGAATGAACAGAGTCCGATGGGAAACCTTCACTCTGAAGAGGTTTCTGTAGTTTCAGCTCCATTCAGCCCATTTTAGAGGAGCGTTTTAAGTTTCTGGGTTTGGACTGTGTCACTGGTCGACGCTTCAGGTGTTCCACTTCTGCTTGTCTTGCCATTTCATTGTTAATGTTGATTTAAGCTATTATTATTTAATCTTTGCTTTGATGTTTGCTTTCTTTCTCAAACTTGCACAAGGGATTGCAGAGTTTCATCAACATTTGATGCATCCTTCCATCAAGTTGTTCTTGATGCACTTACTGCCCTCTTGTGTAAACCTTGGCTTTAAAAATAGTTCTCCTTACCTTACAGTTTATGCTCTAAATGATTTAACACGCGTGTCTCCAATCACCAGCAGTATTAACGTTTTAAACATTAACTGAGTGATTTAACTTGCAGTAGATTATATCTTGTAGATCTTTCCAGCTCCTCTGCACACCGTCCCCCTCCCCTCTCTCTCTAGCATTACATGCAACACTTGACTTACCAGTTCAGGCCGACTGTTTTTTCTATTATTATTATTAATATTTTCAGTAAGTTTATTTATTTATTAATTTTACACTTGATGACTTGAGTAGGTTTTCACAAGCAATTTTTATTATATCAAGACAAGTGGTTGGCAGCTCACTGTGCTCTAATGGCATCTGCTAAGGGTCAGTCAAATGTAGAGCGTAATTTTCCAACTGAATGCAGTACATGGAAAAGGAAATGGTATAAAATAGCACTCTTCATAATCTCAGGCATGCTACCATCATTGAACATAATATTTCGAGTGTTTTACTTGAAAAAGATTAACAGATGTTGAAATACACATCATTGGGGAAATGTGGCAAGTCTGAGGCACAAGAGAACATATTTAAAAAGAGCCTCTGGAAAACACAACATAAACACCAAAAACTAGGGGTGGGATGTTAATTAGGGGGACTCAGGGGTGGACTCTCCTATCTCTGGGGCTGAAGTCACTGAAGTGGTCAAAAAGCTCCTTGGCGGCAAGGCCCCGGGGGTGGATGAGATCCGCCCGGAGTTCCTTAAGGCTCTGGATGCTATGGGGCTGTCCTGGCTGACACGCCTCTGCAGCATCGCGTGGACATCGGGGGCAATACCGCTGGATTGGCAGACTGGGGTGGTGGTCCCCCGTTTTAAGAAGGGGGACTGGAGGGTGTGTTCCAATTACAGGGGAATCACACTCCTCAGCCTCCCTGGTAAGGTCTATTCAGGGGTCCTGGAGAGGAGGGTCCGCTGGATAGTCGAATCCCGGATTGAGGAGGAGCATTGTGGTTTTCGTCCTGGCCGCGAACAGTGGACCCTCTCTGGGGTCCTGGAGGGGGCATGGGAGTTTGCCCAACCAGTCTACATGTGCTTTGTGGACCTGGAGAAGGCATTCGACCGTGTCCCCCGGGGGCTCCTGTGGGGGGTACTCCGGGAGTATGGGGTACCGGACCCCCTTGTACGAGCTGTTCGGTCCCTGTAGGACAGGTGTCAGAGCTTGGTCCGCATTGCCGGCAGTAAGTCGGATTCGTTTCCGGTGAGGGTTGGACTCCGCCAAGGCTGCCCTTTATCACCGATTCTGTTCATAACTTATATGGACAGAATTTCTAGGCGCAGCCGAGGTGTTGAGGGGATCCGGCTTGGTGGCGTCAGGATTGGGTCTCTGTTTCTTGTAGATGACGTGGTCCTGTTGGCTTCATCTGGTCGTGATCTCCAGCTCTCGCTTGAGCGATTCACAGCCGAGTGTGAAGCGGCTGGGATGAGAATCAGCACCTCAAAATCTGAGACCATGGTCCTCAGCCGGAATAGGGTGGATTGCCCTCTCCGGGTCGGGAGTGAGGTCCTGCCTCAAGTGGAGGAGTTTAAATATCTCGGGGTCTTGTTCACGAGTGAGGGAAGGATGGAGCGTGAGATCGACAGACGGATCGGTGCGGCGCCTGCAGTAATGCGGACTCTGCGCCGGTCTGTCGTGGTGAAGAAGGAGCTGAGCCAGAAGGCGAAGCTCTCGATTTACCAGTCGATCTACGTTCCTACCCTCACCTATGGTCATGAGCTGTGGGTCGTGACCGATAGAACGAGATCTCGTATACAGGTGGCTGAAATGAGTTTCCTCCGCAGGGTGGCCGGGCTCTCCCTTAGAGATAGGGTGAGGAGCTCGGTCATCCGGGAGGGGCTCAGAGTAGAGCCGCTGCTCCTCCGCATCGAGAGGAACCAGTTGAGGGCATCTGGTCAGGATGCCTCCTGGACGCCTCCCTGGTGAGGTGTTTCAGGCACGTCCCTCTGGGAGGAGACCCCGGGGAAGACCCAGGACACGCTGGAGGAATTATATCTCTCGGCTGACCTGGGAACGCCTCGGTTCCCCCCGCAGAGTTGGCAAATGTGGCTGGGAGAGGGAAGTCTGGGCTTCCCTGCTTAGGCTGCTGCCCCCGCGACCCGACCCCGCATAAGCGGCACAAAGATGGATGGATGGAATGTTAATTATAATTCATTAATTACAAAAATGTGAACAAGTTATGTATAAAAAAAACCCAAACATTTAATCATGGAACATTTTAGTGCACAATTTCCTGGTATACCGATTTTTCTTTTTTTTACTGTTTTAAAATACATTTTTTTTTCCAAAAATTATTAAAGCTTCAGTTTACAATATCAATGTCACTGTTTATTATGTGATTTAGTCACTCACTATAATCTATTTAAATCATAAAAATTATGGGGCAAAGATGATACGGTTAAAACATTTGTAATCATTTAAATTTTTTCCCTCCGAATCCCACCGCTACAAAAATTTTGTTTAGCTAAATATTTACCTAAAATGTTAAATAGAATTAATTTAGTTGCAATTTCTGATGAATGTTTTGGTTTGACTTTTGTTTTTTTAAAGTTTAAGTTCTGCTTGTGTTTTCTGTTTTGTTTTTGTGATTTATGTTTGAATGTTTTTATTTTATGTTTAGTTTTTTTTTTCTCTAACATGTTTTCCTTTTGCTTTCAATTTGTAATTTTCAGTCTTTGATTCAGGTTTTGTCAACCCTATTTTTCTGGTCATTGTTTAAGTTTCCCTGTTTAAAAACATTTTTTACTTCTTGTCTTTTTTTTGCTTTTGTCCAAACAATTTGTGTATTAAGTCTTTTTTATGAATGTGTCGTTTTTGGTTTTGTTGTGCTTTGCAGCTGATGACTGTTTAAGTACTTTTATATATATATCTATATATATCTATATATATAGATATATATATATAATTCATAGCTTGATCAGCAATAAAACAACAATTAAAACATCAGAAATCAGTTGTTATATAAAATATATACTTGGATTAAATCTAATTAGAACAACAGTCAGCCCTTAAGAACTAAATCAAATAGGTTTAAACAGGGACAAATACCTTGAAGAGGCTGCAGCACCCTGAGCTGTCAGCGCATTTTGCATTAAACTTTAAACATTTCCAGGAGGATGTGCCAGCTTGTGACAAGCTGCGATCCGCCCAGTGCTGGACTCTCAAACACCTCACACAGCACTATCCTCGCTCACTCTGGACTGAGCAGAGCAAGACAGCACAACATCACATGGACAGGTAAGCTGCTGCTGTTTCCTGCTGTTTACACGAACCTCTCAAAAGAAAAAAAAGTTCTCAAAGGTTCATTTATTGTATTTTTAGAGAACTTATGTTTCATGTTTAATGCTTTTATGTCTAATAAATAAATCTTAAATGTCTAATAGATTAAACTTGTTCCATAAATGTATAAAAATCTCACTTTATATTTAATTTCTTCATTGTGAATGAAGGCTCATCTGTAAGTAATGCTGACACAGGTTTTGCATGGTGTCACAGGAGCCCAGATGCAACCTGATACTTGATGATACTGAAGCACAGCTTCTGGATGTGCTCAGATGACATTCAGGGAACCGTGCAAGCTTAAATGTGTTTGTGTGCAGGCGGCGAGATTTTCAGTGAGGATAACCGAGCAGTTTAATCATGGCGTACGGCCAGGTCCTGCATCAGCCCGATGATTGCTTCATTAACGTCAACGTTGGAGGATTCAGGCAACGGATGGATCAGACTGTACTGAGGAAATTCCCACAGACGCGCCTCGGTCGTCTTCTCTGCTGCAGCTCCAAAGAAGCCATCCTGGAGCTCTGCGACGACTACAGTCCCTCTGACATGGAGTACTACTTTGACCGAAGCCCAAACTTTTTTTCTTACGTTCTCAACTTTTACCTGACAGGGAAACTCCACCTGGTGGATGGGCTGTGCGTCGTCTCATTTTTCCAGGAGATTGAGTACTGGGGCATCAAGGAGCGTCACCTGGACCTGTGCTGCAGCAACAGATTTCTGGAGCTGATGGAGGAGCGATGCTGGGGTCAGCGCAGCGACGACCAGCAGCTCCACAGCGTAGACTCTTCTGTTGAGGAGCTGTCAGCTTTGGAGGACCAGATGGAAGTCTTTGAAGGCTCCTGGTGCGCAAATGTCCGCAGGAGTATTTGGATTCGACTTGAGAATCCTGGTTTCTCCACCTCAGCCAAAGTGATAGCGGGGGCATCGGTGAGCGTGGTTATCATCTCCATTGTTGCCATGTGCCTGAACAGCATGCCAGAATTTCATCAGGGAGACTCTGATGAAAAGCAGGTTGATCATCCGGTGCTGGCTTTCTTTGAGAACCTGTGCGTCCTGCTCTTCTCCACAGAGTTTGCTCTTCGCCTGACTGTTGCGCCATCAGCCAGGAAGTTCTTGTGCAGACCTCTTAATATTATTGATTTACTATCCATCATGCCTTTCTACATCACTTTAATCTGCGATAAAGTAAACAAAGAAGAGAACATGGATTTGGAGAACGTCGGTAAAGTGGTTCAGATCTTGAGGTTGATGCGAGTGTTTCGTATTTTGAAGCTGGCTCGCCACTCAGCTGGTCTCCGCGCTCTCGGGGCCACGCTGCAGCACAGTTCCCGTGAAATGGGACAGTTGGTGCTTTTCTTGTCTTTGGGCGTCTCTTTGTTTTCTGCTCTTATCTATTTTGTAGAAAAAGAGTCTCCGGAGTCGGAGCTGCAGACTATCCCTATCGGCTGGTGGTGGGCCACCATTAGCATGACCACAGTGGGCTACGGGGACACGTTCCCAGTTACGTTAGCTGGACGGCTGATAGGATCTCTGTGCATCGTCTGTGGACTCCTGATCGTGGCTCTGCCCATTACTAACATCTTCAACAAGTTCTCCAAGTTCCATGAAAAGCAAAAATGCTCATACATCAAGCAGACCAATAACTGAACACTTCTGCAAACCAGGATGCAGCTGAAAAACTCCCCAGCATCGATGGATGGAGTTAAGGTTAATGATACTGATGATGCTCATCAGTCTAGCTGTATTATTAAGCCTCATTTTGCTTTACATTCATTTCACACAGACGGAGTCTTCTGTTTATCTTCTTGATGTGCATATTTCAGGGAAACTGCGTAGCCAGACAGAGCAAACAGAGCACTACCACCAGGATAGCTGCTGTGCGGCCTGCAACAAAACCAAAGAAGAAGAACCTGTGTTGTTTTCTGTGGCTTCACAGACCACCGCCGTCTGATGCTCTGCCTCTTTTTATGTCTCTGTCTGAGAATGAACATTATTGTGATCCTCCATCGTCACCATGTCAGAAGTCGGAAGTGAATGTTGAACTCACTACTGCCCTCTAGTGTAAATACTGAGTAACCATGCCAACATAAAATAGTCATGGGAGCATGCGGGCAGTGATGTTTGAGAACATTTGCTATACCAATTTACAGATGCAAAAGGAGCATAAATGATACTCTGTTGGTACTTTTCTTTAAAAACAATAAACAGTCTTTAATAAAACAGGATGGAGTGTGATCAGCCCTGCGATGGACTGAATGTACCCTCCTTTTGGCCTAGTAGCCACTTTGATGCACTCCAGCACCACTAAAACCTGTGTTGTGTATAAACAACAGATGGATGGAGTTTGAGCTCTAATTACTTTTCCTAGTGCAGAGTTCTCAAACAGGATATTGGAATCAGTTAAATTATTTTTCTCCGCAATTTCACACGTATTCAGTCGCTGACTCGTGCTGAAGGCCGTCTGTGTAGAACGTAGTCATATTTATTAGTGCAAACTATACGTCACAGTTAGTCAGTTTAATTCACCTTTTCTTGTATGGCGCTACTTTACAGCAGCGTCACCTCAGTGCACTTTACAGACTCATCAATTTGAGCCAATTCATGATAAGCTACCTAGTTAATGGAAACCAACTGAATCTAGACTTGGATCCAATCCCTCATCCTGAGCTGCATGTGGCGACAGTGGAAAGGAAAAACTTCCTTTTAACGGGAAGGAAAAACCTCCTGCAGAACCCGGCTCAGGAAGGACAGCCGTCTGCCTGGACCAGTTGGATGGAGAGGTCAGGGAACAGAGACCCAACATGCACTGCAGCTTTTATCCGGTAAGACCTGCAGAAAGAGGAGAAATATGTTAATGATGCCAATACTGTCTTATTTCTCTAAACGGAAGATGAGGAGCAGAACGATGAAGAGGAAGAGCATCCATGGGACGTCCCTCAGCAGTCTAAGGGGATGGCTAGACCCCTGAACGATTAGATTTATCTCAATGGAAGGTCTTAAGCTTGATTCTTAAAGATGGAGAGGGAGTCAGACTGGGATCTGGTTCCATAGGACCGGAGCAGAAGGATCTTCCTCCCATCGTAATCTCAGAGACTCTGGAACCACAAGTAGACCTGCATTCAGTGAAGGTCTCTGCCTGGACTGTATGGAACTATGAGATCTTTGATGTACAATGGAGCTTGGTCATGGAGAGCTTTATATGTGAGGAGAAGAATTTTAAATTCTATCCTGGATTTAACAGGAAGCCGATGGAGAGACACTAAAACTGGCCAAATATGATCTCTCCGGCTAGTTCCCATCAGAACCCTCGCTGCAGCATTTTGGATCAGCTGGAGACTTTTCAGGACATGTTTGGGACAGAACATGAATAAGGAAATACTGTAATCCAACTTTAAAGTTTAGAAAAGCATGGCATAGTTTTTCTGCATGACTCTGAGACAGCATGGCTCTAATTTTTGTACTGTTACACAGGTGGAAGAAGGTTCCAGAAGCCTGTTTTACATGCGAGCTGAAGGACAAATCCAGGTCAAAAATAACTCTGTGGTTCACAAAGCCAAATTAATGCCATCCAGATTATTTACAAAGTGAGAGAAAGTTGTCCTGAGTTTGTTAACAAGCCCCTAAAATATCACAAAGAAAGGGGATTCAGTCAGCAACCTGACTTTACACTAAACTGATGCAGACACGGCCATGTAGCACATTTAGTACCAGTATGATGTGCTGGGAACTTGAGATGAGCTCTTCTACACGTTTTCGCTAATTTATTTCACTTTTCCATTGTCACTTAGAGTAAAACTCTGTTGCAGATGTACGTTTGTAGCTGGTTTGTATTTAGGTTACATTAACTGGTGGTGCAGTTGGCGTTAGAATAACACATCTGCACAGCTGACATGTTGCTTCTCCATTAAAAAAAATGACTGCATGGGACACTCTGCCTCGGTTTTTTATCAGTAAGATTAATCTAAACCCTTCATTTACAGCTGGTTTAAATCGTGTCCTTGTCGTGTTTGGTGAAGTTGTGCGACGTGTTAATTAGCAGATGGACGTTTTAACCTAAACTGGAATAAGTCTTGGTTGGTCACGTTGCAGTTTGACTAAAAAATGGCTAAAAACAAACATCTTAACAGTAAACTTGGATGATATTTTTAATCATTCACTGGGGATGTTCAGCTTGCACATGAATACAGGGAGGTGGACGGAGTTTTTCTGGTGACCTTCATGCAGGATTTCTGTAATGAAAGACTCATCCTGAACAATGTTTTCCACAATCTTTCACCTTCTGCCTTCTCACTCCGTCCCATGTTATCCTGTTTGTTCTCAGAAGGAAATAACATGATTAAATGTTACAAAAACACTCACTTTTGTTTGGTTTTTTTTTGGTTTTTTTTTAAGTACAAATAACACATTTTAACCCCTTGATGCCTGATGCCATTTATTTTATTTGATTTATTTTGTACAATTTTTTGCTTTTATTTAGTCAGATTTTTTTTATTTTTTTCACTAATTGTTAATAATTTTATTTACCATTTGGTTGTACAGTCCTTTATTCCAGTCTTTTTTTCCCCTTGTTTTTGCATACAGGGAGTTGTAGATAAATTTGGTCGTGAACGTCTCGTGACCCAGACGAGGATCTATTTTACGATTCACAACCGATTTAAAGACACATACGTAAATACCTTTAACATGTTTTCTACTTGGACTGGACTGAATTTTAACTTTACCAGTTTCTTTCTCCCTGTTAGATCATGTGAGCTTGTTCATTTTAAAAACACTGCGAATGAATGAATCCAGTCTCTGTAGAATAAACCGGCTGCCTAAAGGCCCGAGTTCAATGAAAAAACAAGAATTTCCTGATAAATTCATCTTTAATTTTGATTAGCCTAAACCAGGTGTGTCCAAAGGCAGTCCTCAATAGCTGCTGTCCTGCAGGTTTTCCATGTATCCCTGCTCCAACACACCTGGCTCACATTAAATGGATCCAACAGCCTATGAAGTTCTGCACAGTGACTAATTAGTTTAAATTAGGCATGTTGTAGCAGGGATACATGGAAAACCTGCAGGACTGTGGCCTTCGAGGAGATGAGATTGTCCTTTTTCTCTCGATAAAGATCTTCATCCATATCATCACTCACGTTTAGCCGTAACAGACTCATTTCAGGTGAAGTTAACACATTTTTCCCTCTGCTGGAAAGGTGAAAGCTGGAAAATTAGCTGCATTAAATAGACCTGAGGACAAATAAGCCTTCTTTATGTTTTCATCACTGTGTCATTTAGAATAAAAATACTGTTTTCTATGAAGTATTAATAAAGGATCAATTTAAAGACCTCACATTTACACAACATTGTACTTTTCAGTCCCCGCCTGTTTTCCAGTGTCCTTCAGCAGTCCTGTTATTGATCCATGTGCCATTTTGTCTTCATTATCTCTTGTTTTAAACTGCTTTTAATCACCAAATCCAGGGAGAGGACACTGGCTGTTTGCCAGGTCATCGTTGTAGTCACCTTCTAATCAATAAAACTAAGTTTGGAGTTAATAAAAATCCTGAGAAAGTGCTGAATTTGCATTTCATACAGATGAGTGCTGACTCTTTAGAGAAGATGAAACCTGATCGGAAAGCCAGTGGATGTGCATTTCCAGCGTTTGGTTGCTCTGTTCTCAGAGCTCCTGCTGCAGTAACCTTCATCACCAGCATGTATGTTTGTTTTCTCTTCCAGAGATTAGACGGCACCGATCAATGAAAACGCACAACATGACCGAGCTGCCCTTCAAAGGATGCCAATGCTGTAGTCAGCTGATCTGGCATGTAGTCAAATGGACGCCAACCCAGTATTTACGAATTCAGCTTGATGCATTCAAGTTTGATTTGTTTGAATAAAATAGTTTGGAAGAGCAGATGGGGAGTTTTTGATTATTTGCCTTCAAAATAAAAGAAAAGATGAGAATATTAAAACTTTTCAACACTAAGGAGGATGATTTAAGGTTGGGTCTGGCGTCTGGAGGCACTCACATCGTCAGAGAATAAGTTTCCTCCTCTTTTCTGCAGCTTTACTGCTGTGTTTGCTGGTCTTTCTGCCTTTTAGTTTAGTCCAAATGCAGCCGAACTGGCTGAGTTGTTTGCTGGAATATGGCAGAATATTTCAATTCATTAGCTACAAAGTCTCCGCCGTTCTTCTTCAGCATGTTTGGACCATTGTTTGTCTGTACTCTGACGTGACTAATTCAAACAGTTTTAACCTCATACAAGCAGAAGTCTCTCTCACACATCGTCCCTTGCAAGATGTTCCTTCAGATTATCATGACAAGGACAAATATCTGCACACCAGCGCCCCAGTTGGGGAACTGGGAACCTTCCCTCCTGATGCCCACCTCTTTCTGCCAACATGTCACTGCTCTCCTGAACAGCTGTTATTTATCTGTCTCTCAGTCACAAGCCTTTGTATTTTACAGCATCGTGACGATCAAGTCATGTCTGACCGAGTTGCTTTGCTCTCGCCTCAGCTGCTGAAGCTTCCAGCTCACACAGCGAGGCCCCTACAGGTGTTCAGAATATGGTCTCCATTGTTCATCCAACATGGTTGCCTGAATTAAATTTAAGCAACTCACGTTGGTCTACAGATTGTCTGCAGATATCCCAGCTGTAGATGCTCCTTCCAAACCACATTGCCTGCTTTTGACAAGACAACCTCAGTCCAGACTGATCTCATTTGTGGTGGAATAAACTATTAAATGTAATCAGAGCAGGATCATCCCTCTCCTTCACCTCCTCTTCCAGCAGTCTAACATATAACCTGCTTTTTTTTTTTTTACTTGTTCTCTTTATCATTAAGATGGATTTATACTGGTTTAACCATCAGTTTATTAACGGGATTTTACAGCAGTGAAGCTTGAACAATGTTTTCTGTCTTGCAGCTGCTTTGGACAAACAGCAGATATGATCTGTCTTTATGCTATAGCTCAGTGTTTTTCAACCTTTTTTGAGCCAAGGCACACCACAAAACTAAATGTTTTTTTTTCTTTTTAAAAGTCCATATTATTAATATAAAGTCTATCTCATCAAAGCCTCTTGAATAGAAACCAGATACACACAAGAAGAAGGAGTTTTATCTTCCATATTATTATTGATAAGGTGAATCTGCCCTCCGGAGTGCCCTTTTCTTGGGGGGTATCATTTACCAGTCTCCCCATCTCCAGCGCTTTTATCTGCATAACTGTAGTGTCTCAATTGTCGAGTTACATTTGACTGATGTTACGTGGACCCTACAGTAAATCACAGCCTCCGATGTGCTGAAATGGACTCGTCTTCAGATACGTCCCCCTGGCAGCTGAGGACTTTTATAGCATCGCTGTCAGGAATTGCTAAGTAGCCTTTGGCTTTGGTGGTAAAATAAATGTTTAAATCAGCACTTAGAAGCATGGTCATGTTTTCTGCTTGGGTTCCTCCTGCTGTGACATCCCTTTACTCTTAAAGTCACACAGTATTGCGGTCTGGTTTCATTACGAGTCAGCAGGACTGCAGCCGTCTCAAAGTGCCCTTTGTTCGGGCAGCATGAAGGTGGTCCAAGAAACTTGTTTCATCTGTGAGTTAGGGGATGCATGCAGGTCAGAAACTCTTCAAGTGGGCCAGAAGCTATTTGCTCGCCTTTAAAGTTGTGTGGTGAGAAACGTTACGTAATTGGAGAGATAAAACCTTTCATACATGTCTGCACAATGCAGCAGCTGTAATCAGGGATGTGAGAGAGGCAGATCTAAGCTGCAGAAATGCAGCCACTAAATGTAAATATAACATCTGGAGCATCTGGCATTGTTGTGTTTATTCATTTGTGTTTCCCGTTTCCTTTCACTGCAGGTATCCTGGCTTATTATTTCGCTTAGTGACCCCTTTTTTCTGTCCTGTCAGGCCCCCAACCAGTCCAGACAGATAGCCTTGTGCATCCTAATGTGGATCATTTTAATTAATTTGTTTATAATTAGAACTGCAAGTGCCTTGAAATTACTTTGTTGTCAGTTGGTATGATGCAAATAAAGATTAATTGAACATGTTTAAACACCTGGTTTATGTTAAATTGATCCAACAGCGCATGAACTTTCCACAATGACTGATTAATTTGAGCCACGTGTGTTGGAGCAGGGATACATGGAAAACCTGCAGGACTGTCGTCCCTGAGGACCGGAGCTGCATACACCTGATGTAATGTTAGTTAGTGTTAATAAAACTGATGAACTACTGAAAAGTTGGCGTGAGACTTAAAGGTGGAGTATGTAAGATTTTCAATATTTAAAAAAATTAACTAAAAAAATAACTACAATCATAATTAGTTTTTTTTACATGTAGGTTCCAGTCTGTACATATTTGATGTGTTATTAAATTACAAGTTTAATTCATGACAAAGACCCTTCTTAAATGTTTTCCTACCAGTAAAAAAATGTGCTTTTTGTCATTAATTAAACTTGTAATTTAATAACACATCAAATATGAACAGACTGGAACCTACGTGTTCAAAAAACTTTCTAATTATGATTGTAGTTATGTTATTAGTTAATTTATTTTGAAAATATTGAAAATCTTACATACTCCACCTTTAATGGTTGCTCCATCAAGAGCAAACCAGTCAACACCCAGTAAGCATTGTTCTCCCAGTTTCACAGGGAAAGTGGGTAAAAGGTGGGACTTTAGTTGGACTTACGTGCATTTTAAACACACACACACACACACACACATATATATATATATATATATATTTTTTTTTTTAAATTTATTTATTTTTTTTATTTTTTATTTTTTACTACCCTCAGAGCATTAAAAATGTACTGACTAACAGGAGAAAACATAAATCTGTTGTTACAGAGTGTAATGTGGTTACATCTGGTAGCTGTAACTCTGAGTGTGCATTAAAATAAATTATGAAAATGTTTATGAATTAAATATTGAGATGGAGTCTGGATGTTCAATAGTCCAACCTGGGTTAGTTTGAGAACATCAAACCTTAGACTTAGAGCAAAGTTTGCTAGAAGGACTTAGGGACTTCTTTTATTTTCATTTTAAAATAAAAAGTTTAATCTGAGGCAAAACAATGGAAAGCTTTTATAAATTGTTTGTTTCTTTGTCACTGCTGACCGCCTCCATTCACAGCTTGGATACTTCTGCTTTAGCTGCTTTAGCTCTACAGATTCTTCCACATGAAGATACGAAAAAGCCTGAAAAGAACATTTAATGTAATCAAGCACCACGTCAGGGGTTGTTTTGCAGCTTCATCACATCTTTCCTCTGGCAGCGGCTGCCATAAACCACAGCAGAATAACCCAACTTTTTATTGCTTTGCTACCCTCACTGGCGTCACAAGATTAGAATCAGTTCACCTTTAATTACCCTTGTGGTTATCAGCCTGTGCTGACTCAGCAGGTGCGCATACACTCACAATGAAGGATGTGTGTTTTAAGGGCTTCTCATGCTGGTGGGAAACACATACCTTCTTTTTCTCTCTGTGGCTGAAACATTACCTGAAAACAAAGTGTTGTCTTTCATTTTTAGCAAGTTTCATTATATATATTTAATAGATTATGCTGTGACAGTGTGCATTAATTTGCAGGAATTTATTCTGTTGCTGTCTGAGTTGTTTGGTTTTACTTTTAAGTTAATAAAAAAAAAAAAAAAAAAAAAGTCAGAAAAAAGCACTTTTTATTCTCAGAGAGAGGTGGTTATATTACACCGTGTCAAACACCTGACTCAGCCGAGCAAGCTGGACTGAAACCTCCCAGAATATCAGTATTTCATTTCAAGGAAAGTGCAGATGCAAAGATTTCATTTCAGCTATCGATGTTTTAAAGGAGTTGGTCCAAAAATACCTTCAGATCAGACTGCTGACATATAAAAATGATAAATTACAACCAGTATGATGCTGGAAGTGGGAGACAGAGCAGCTACTCTCTGACATGATGGAGGTTAAATCAGAGAAAGTCTTTGGCAGGTGGAGCAGCAATGAGGAGGAGAAAAAGCAGAATAAACTTAAATGCTCTTTCTGACAGAACACTGAGCATCATTTTAAAGCTCTAAATTTAACACGTTTAACACACACATTTAAGCACAGGGAGCCTTTTGGTTGGTTTATGTTGTGAGGCAGGGATCCCCAGCCCTAGTCCTCAAGGACCAGTATCCTGCAGGTTTTCCAAGAGTTCCTGCTGGAACACACCTGACTCAGACTCAGACCAGCTCTGCTCATGTCTGCTAAATACACAGTGATTTGAATCAGGTGTGTTGCAGCGGGGACAATTGGAAAACCTGCAGGACACCGGTCCCTGAGAACCAGGAATGGGGAGCCCTGTTGTTAGAGCCAGATTTGGCACAAAGGATGCAGATTTTAGTCATGTCGTGTTCATTGTAAAAAACCTTTTTGTTGGGAGATGAAACAAAGCCAGAGACTTCTTATTTAGCTTAACGTATCTGCAGAGATGGCCATTCCTGGTCCAGAAAGTAAAAGTCCTGCCACGCTTTTGGATCTACCTGTACATTTAGAACAGGTGTTTTCACTAACAGGCTCCTTTACCTGGCAAATAAACTCTGCTCATTAAATTCAGCTGGTTTGGTGACTGGTTGGAACAGCTGTCGGACAGGACTTTTACTTTCTGGACCAGGAATTGCCACCTCTGCGTATCAGGCATTAGCGAGTATCACCTGGTAAGAGATGGAATCAAATAAACATTAAATGTGGAGTTCCCCAAGGCTCTATTCTGAGCCTCCTATTATCCAGCAGCTACATGCTCCCTCTAGCTCAGATCATGGAAACAAACCAAGTATGTCGTCATAATTATGCTGATATTCGTCTCGCCAGGAGACTCTGGTTCCATTTCAAAGGGTGGATCTGTCAGTGTTGTCTTCGGCTAAATAAAGCCACTGTATTTTCTGGACTATAAGTTGCACTTTTTTCATAGATTGGCTGTTCCTGCAACGTATACTCTGGAGCGACTTATATAATTTCACAGACAGCCACGACTGGGCACTCTAGACTTATGTACTTATGCCTGACTTTGCTGTTTTCATACAGTAGATTCTTTAACACAAGCAAAAAGAGTCTACCTCATAAGTCAACTGCTTCAGTAAGAAAACAAACTGGTTCTGACAGAATGACATATTACAATAAAAAAGAAAATAAAACTACAGTACCCAAAAAAATATGACATACTCCAGAGTGACTTATGAGTGTTTTTTCTACCTAATTATCCATTTTTGGCTGAGTGCAACTTATAATGTGGAGCGACTTATATTTACCAGAAAATATAGTAAATCTGAAATAATTGTCCTTAAAAACAAAGATGACATTCTTCAGACAAATTCCCAACTTCAATCAGCAAATCAAGCCAGAAATATTGGTGTTATTTGGGATTCTGAGCTAAATATTAAAATCCTTAAAGCAGTAACCAGATCAGTCATTAAAGAATACATCTAGAATATAAGACTTGATAACTCAGCATGATTTAGAAAAACTTTTTTATCTTTTGTTTTCAGTGGTCTTAAAATCAACGACACCTGCAACTAATCTTGGAACTAATAAAGGAAACACATCACTGGTTCTCAGATCTATACATTGGTTCTGGTATGAAATATAGATCTGATCTGGTCTGCTGACAACATATGAGCCACCTTCTGAGATCATCTGGGTCAAGTTTGCTTTCCTGACAGTTAAAACTCAACATTTAGTTTTTCTGCTCCTGAACCCACCAGGCAATCTGAAGTCTGCTTCGTTCTTTTAAATGAGGTTTGGAAAGTATTTTATTTGCCATCATTTTTAATTAAGATGAAGATTTTTCTTATTGTCTTGAATATGTAGGCCTACACTGATGCTGTTTATGATGGTGGTGGTTATTTTCCTGTATGTTTATTATGATTATGTTCAGCACTTTATGTAGGAAATGTGTGTTAATAAACGTGTCTTTCCTTCTCTTTTCTGTTATTTTTGGCGCCACTTGGCCTGCTTTGGCAGCTGTTTTGCTTGTGTGTGTGTGTGTGTGTGTGTGTGTGTGTGTGTGTGTGTGTGTGTGTGTGTGTGTGTGTGTGTGTGTGTGTAATTCCCATCTGACCACTAGGGGGCAGCCGCGTTCAGCGGGAATACCTTCACACAGGTGGACTAATGAGACCAGGTGCGTCGCAGGTCAGGAAGTAAACACGTTTTTAACTTTAGCTGAGCGGAGGGATGACTGGAGGTTTATTAAGACACCAAACAGTGTTATTTAACAACTTGCATGGAAGATCAAGCAGTTCTGAGTAAATCTGCAAACCCAAATGGAGCCAATTTTCATTGTCTGACCGCAGCCTCGCGCTTCTCACTCATGCACGTGATGAAGAGGGACTTTCAGAGATGGAGGAGGCTGATTGGAGGAGGATGGAGCTGCTTTGTGGTTGTTGGTGTTCCACGGACTGAAGAAGCTGCAGAGACAGATGTATGCATGTCCACATGAGGTAAAGCAGCGTTTCTAATGTTTGTGTGCAATGCAAGATGTTTTGCTGAGACTGGAGGGAGCTTTATTGGTGGTAGAACCCAGTCAGACTGGTCAAACTGGGCTGTTGAATCAGTGCATGTTGTTGGAAAAAGTATTTCAAAGTGAGTAATTTAAGAGAAACTGTAGAGTTGATGTCAGACAGGTTGTATATCTGAGTTAACAGCAAGTTTGTTGCTCTGTGTGAAGTCAGAGTTGTTGGTTTCCTACAAGGTTATGAGCTTTAAAAAACAACTAAATGTGCAAAAATATTAATAATTCAATGTATACATTAAAATGCATCAAGTTTATGTTCATGTTGACATGACTGCTTTGGCTGTCAGCTTCAGATCACCTTCTCTTTGTAAGCACAAAGTGTATCACATGCTCCATTCGATGGCATAAGTTTCCAAACTTCGCATCGGTCAGTCGATACCAATCTGTTTACACCAGGTATAAATCTGAGTAGGATGTAAAAGAAGATGCTCATTGCAGATCTTCATGAGCACATCCAGTCGTTCTGTAAACAGGTGAAAGTGGCAACACTGTGAGCAGAGGTGTCAAATACTTCCGTTACCTTACTTAAGTAGAATTTTGGGGTATCTATACTTTATTGGGGTAATTATTTTTCAGATGACTTTCTACTTCTACTACTTAATTATCTGTACTTTCTAGTCCTTATAATTTAGAGTTTGTTTGTTGCCCTCACGGATTTCTGCAGCTAAGCTTAACTGTAATGATATGCTTTTGTTCCGATTCAATTCCAATTCTTTTGGGTGCCGATTCGATTTAAATTCTCACAATTCTTCAATATTGCTGATTTTTGTTTTGTTAAAAACAAAAAAAAATGTACGAAACCTTTTTTTTGCTCATCGTTTTTTATTTCAGTGAGGAAAAAAAAACACAGCAGCCAGACCATCATTCTGCTGCTATAATGCGCAAGAAGACAAGTAAAAGGATCAATAAAAAATAATAAAAATGACAAAAAATTTATTATGGATTATAATTATTTATTTCTTAAAAATCGATTTCTTTTTGTTTAAAAAAAATTGTGAAGCAAAAAATCCTGATATTCGATTTTTGGATTAGACTTTCCCACCCCTATAAGCTTATATTTTCTATATTCTAATAAAGGTTATTGATAACATGCCTTTTGAAGTTAAACTTTTTGCAACATTACAATGCTTACAGTCATCATGTCATCCAGGCCACGAAACACATCTTAATGCTCCAATGTGGTTCTTTAAAATATTTGCATTGCACTGAAATGTGTTCATTTTTCATCAGAATCTATGTGGCTGAAGAGGTGCAACACTTCCCAGCTTTTTCAGTATTAACATCCTGATATAACATTATAGTCATTAAAACATTTAGAAAAATGTTATTTTGGGGAGTGCCCTGTCGGCTCCGGTGCCACAGTTTAAATATTCCTTTTTAATGGTATTTTTCATACTTGCATTACTTTTACTTTGATACTTTAAGTATTTTTTTTAAATTCATACTCTTACACTTTTACTTACCAGTAAGTACAAAAAACTGAGTTGTTACTTTTACTTCTACAGAAGTGTTTTTATACCTCAGTATCTCTACTTCTACCTGAGTAATGAATATGAAGACGTTTGACTCCACTGTCGATGAGACATCATGCAAAGAAAAGAAACACAGCTGTATTTGGTTGAGATATTCAAGCTGACTTGGATGATTTCGAGACATAATTTGAGTTGGAGCACGATGTGGTGATGTGAGTTGATTGGAGCAGATCTCTGCACCCAGCCAGCAGGATGTTTCTGGAACAAAGCCAAAGTGCGGCGAAGCGGCTCGTAATGAAGATTGTTTTAACTGGAATGTTTACCTGGATGTTGACCTTTAAATAAGATCAATCCTTCCAATTGATCCTTTTTGTTTGACATTTTAATGCCTGAACAGGTTGCAGTTAATTCCTACAATTTGTTTCTTAAACGGCGTCATCATGGTGAAAATATCAACCGTTTGTTTTGTTATTTAATGCAGCTCCTGTTTAACAAAGCAGCAGATCTTCTGATGAGTCTTTATCTTAAAACTGGGATTATAAAATACTTTCTGGAATAAAGCAGGTGAGAACATGTAGAAGTGGGAAAACATGTGATTTTACACGCTGTTTAGCTTCATCCTGCATCAGTTTGCAAACAAAATGATCATATTCTAGTTGTAAATGTTCCAGCTGCATTAGAGAGGTGTGGGTGGGGGGGTTTACTGGTTTATGTGGGCTGCATCGGTGGTCGTTTTATTGCTTAGATGTCCTGTTTAGTCCGGATTGTGTCATGGTTGGAGAACTGTCTGTTTCTGGTTTACAGCTGGTTGAAAAATGAAATATTCATGATTGCTGCAGAAAAGTGGCGCTTCTCCGGAAAAGCTTGAAGAAATGAAGGTTTGTTTGTGTTAATGATTTAAAAATGTGACGAAACTGATGCAGAAGTTTTCTTAACTAAACTGTATAAACACGACGTTTTTAATTGACTTATAAAATTTTTTCCTGTTGTTCCAGCAGTGATACTTTACTTTCTACCATCTTTCGGCCCTGTCATAATGTCCCTGATGAATTCCTGCCTGTCCTTCGGCTGTGTTCCTGCTGCCTTTAAGCTCCGGTGCAGCCTCTAAAGAAACCGAATGTAGATCCATCAGTTCTGTCTAACTTCAGGCTGATTCCTAACTTACTGTTTTTATCTAAAGTTTTAGAAAATATAGTGTCCATACAATTACAGGCTCACTTAGAGTCTAGAGTAGAATTTCAGTCTGGTTTTAAGTCTCTCCACAGGACTGAATCTCCACTTTTAAGGTTTTTAATGATCTCTTGTTAGCTGCTTTCAACACAGTTGTCACCAAATCCTCCTGTCATGCTTGGAGCACTGTGTCGGTATGAGAGGAACAGTCCTTCGCTGGTTCCAGTCTTACTTAGGGCTGGGTGGTGTGACGATATATATGGTTTGGACGATAGAAAATGTCCATTGTTTCAGATGAAGCTCTATCGTTTACGTCACGATAAGGTGCTTCACTGCAGAATTTTACGGCACACTACAATATAAAAACAAACATGGAGGAAGACGGTAGCAGACGGGTTTTAGAGCAAGGTAATTCACTAAAAGATGAGCAGCCGACCCAAACCGATGAGCTTGTTCATAAAAGAGGGAAATTTCTGTCTGGATGCGGTTTGGATATAAAAAGTTCCGACGTAGAACCGACAACAGACTAGCTCACAGTCCCAACAACGGACTCCGACACAACTAACTCATTTTATCACCTGCGAAGGAATCAGGATAAAGAATACAGAATAAAGAATAGAGACAACGAGCAAAAGCAGCGTCAAATGGAGGCGAAAGCTCATAATAAACTCCAGACAACAGGTATTTTACCTGTGGAACGCCATACGGCCATAGTTCCCCCAGGTGGAAGGAGATCACTGCCGCTGTTGCTAAGCAACGTCTGACACATAACTGATGGCTGACACAACATTACACAGTTTATATGGTTATGTATATCGTTATGGGGATAAAAAAAACGAGTGATATCGGGATATGAGGTTTTGGTCAGCCCTAGTCTTACTTAGTGGATCGGTCATTTAGTGTCAATCTTGGTGAGTTTTCCTCTTAGTTATGGAGTCCCACAGGGGTCCATTTTAGGTCCACTTCTTTTCTCCCTGTATATATTACCCCTGGCTCTATTTTCAGAGGCATAGTTTTTGTTATCATTGCTTTGCTGACTATGTTCAGGTCTATTTCCCCCTGAAAATACAGGGGGATTCTCTGACTAACATCCTCAGCTGCTTTTATGATCTAAAAGGATTGAAACTTTCTCCACTTAGAAAAAAAAAACTGATATTGTGATGTTTGGAAGCTCTGAGCTTTTAAATGGTACTGTCAGTGTTCTTGGTTGTTTTCCTCATACTGTCGTACTTGTAAGAATCTGGGTGTCATTATCGACAGAATCTTTAACTTCCATCAGCAGGTTAATGCATAAGTTAAGTGTTTTCTTTCTGTTAAGTCTGATTGGCAAGTTAAAGCCTTGTCTTCCAAACCTGCCCCAGAGAAAGTCATTTATGTCCTGTTTAGATTATTGCAACTGTCTTTATTTCGGCGTTGACCAGTTGACTTTGCACTGGTTACAGCTCGCCCAAAACGGCTGCTTGCAGGAACACAACGATATGATCACATTACCCCTGTGCTCACTTCTCTGCATTGGCTTCCAGTTAGTTTTACGACCCGGTACAAGATTTTAATTTTTTTTAAAGCCTTAAATGGTTTGGCTCCATCGTATTTGTCATAGTTGTTCCACCAGCAAGCTCCAGCCAGGACTTTGAGGTCCTCTTCACAACTAAAGGTCCCGTTTGCCAACTTAAATCCTTCTCTGTTGCTGCTGCTAAGATGTAGAACAGCCTTCCTCATCACATCAGAGCTGCTCGATCTGTCTCTGATTCTAAGTCTCTACTTAAAATCCACTTTTTTGTGCTGGCATTTCATCAAACCTGAGCTTGTTCTTTGTGTTTTTTAATTCTAGCTATTATTTATTTTTACTGTACAGTGTTTAGTTTTAAATTGTGGAGTATTGTTGTTTGTTGCTTTATTGTTCAGCACTTTGGGCAACTGCTGCTGTAAAAATGTGCTTTGAAAACATTCTGGGAAGATCAAGTCCCCAAACGCAGCTCACTAAACACACTGAACAGTCATTTGTTAAAATTCAGAGCATGTAGGGTAATAATAACTTAAACTAAACTGTTCAGTTTTCTGGCATTAAAGGGACACCGTGTGCGTTTTGAGCCAAATGTCGGCTAAATGTGAGTAAAGATGGAGGATTTCTGGGGTCTTTAGCAGATTCATTTAATTGAATTTAATTAAATTAGCAGATTCAAGCAGGTGCTCTTTTTTTTCTTTCAGCTCTTCATTGTTTGGTGCAACAATCATCTCCTCAGTTGTGTTCAGTTGTAAAACATGAGAAAACTCCAGTTACAGACACTTATCAGGTTTTCTAGAGGGTCATGTTGCCGTCTGCGTAACTATGGTAACTAATGTTGTTGCGTTTTATAGTCTGAGTGAGGAAGGAACAGAAGACGTTGTTGTTGTTGTTGTTTAGACAATCAGTGGTTCTGCTTCCTGGTTCCTGTGCAGAACGTCTCCAGGCATGCGGCCGTGCTCGTGGCCACGGTGCCGTCTGGTCCACCTGAGCACGCTGAAGGTTGTATGATACGGCGGATACTGCTCAGGTGGAGGTTGTTAAGCTTTTCCTCCTGCCCGGCATGTGTCAGCTTCCTGTTTGTCCACACGCTGGGAGTGTTGGGCTGCTTTGTCAATATCTCTGTCTAGAGGGAAGCTGGAGACAACAGAGACGTAAGCAAACTGGTGGACAATGTCACGCTTGTAGTCATTATTTGTGTCTGCTGGTGGTTCAGAAGTCCGTCTGAAATCCTTGCAGTCCGTCAGTGCCTGTATCTCCTGCTGCATCACCAGCAAACAGCGTGTCTCTTCATAAACCCTAATGAGTCTCCATTAAGACATCTGTTCCACTCCTATTTCCTTTCATGTGGAAACAAAAAGGAGATTCTATAATTGCTCATTTCTACATCGCGTTGCAGTTCAGGTGTGTGACCACATGAGGGCAGCAAACACTCATTAATTCATCCATTTTCCCTGCAGAGAAAATCAACATTTATGTGTTTATTTGGTTTGATTTGGTTGTAAAAGACAAGTGATGCGTTTTAATGCTGCACCTTGCAGAATAACACAGCTGTCCTCAGCTAAACAGGCCTGTTAGAGACACAAACAGGGCTTGAATCATGGTTGTTTTTAATGGGAAGCAGCTCGTCTAGTTAGCATCTTTCATTTTAGAATATAATAATATGGGTCTGAATCTGCTGGAAAAAAAATCACAACACTATTTGTTTTGATTGTTTGATCCATTCAAATACAAATAAAATTGAAAATGTATCTAAATGTCATGAGAAATAATAATAATAAAGAAAACAAACTAACTCAGATTAGGTTGATATCCAGTTGTGCTCATATGTATTCATCCCCTTTCATTCAATAAAAGGCCGAATTTACAACAATCACTCAAATAATTGGAGAATTAAAAAAGGAACAAGAACTAAAAATTAGCAAAAATATTATTTAGTAATATAAGACACTGTTCTTTTATTTAATTGAGTTGAAGAAAGGAAAAAAACAAACAAACAAATTGGTCCTGGATAAATTAGAGACTTTTCTGTTGAACAGTGGCACAAAATACCTGCCAACAGGTGCAGAAGTCTGACTGAGAGGAACAGAAAACACCTGACTGGAGCAGAAACATTAAAGGATTGTTCAACTAAATATTAATTTATGACTGATGGAATATGTAATAAATTATTATTTGTTTGCTTTTTTAAAAAAAAAAAAAAAAAAAAAAAGCATCTATTGAACCAGAATTAGAAAATAATGTCATGATTTTCATAAAATGTTTATTTATTATAACTTCAATTTCAGCTTATTTTACAGGCAGCTGTTTTTTTCCTTCTTTAATGAAAGGATATGAATAAATATGAGCACAACACTATATATTAAAAAAAAAAAAACCCTTTTAGCTTCTTTTTCTTTTTTTTAATCTTTTCCTTGCTTCTCTTGTTCATATAATTATTTCTTTGTTACTTCACGTGAAAATCAACCTGCTGAAAGCAGAAGTTTCTGGAATAAACAACTTTTATCAGCTTCAGTTTTTATTTAAAGTTCAGAAATAAACTGGAAAAGATTTTCCTCCGCTGTGTGGGAAACGATGATTCAGGTCGTTTGTACCTGCTGACGTCAGAGTAATCAGATCAAATAAAACTTTATTAATCAACAACTTTTACACATTTAAACACGACGCGTTCACACACACTAACGTAGAAACACACACCTGATCGTACTTGTTTTAGTTTAGTCAGTTGGATTTCCACGTTAAGTCTTCTCCATGTCGTCCCAGCTGGGGTCGGAAGGGTTCAGGTCTGGACTCGGCCGGATGGAACCGCCTCAGATTTGTGGAGCAGAAACTGGTCCTGCAGGCTGAGCCTCTGGATCTGGACTCACCAGACCACATGACCGTTTCCCAAACTCCATGTTTTTGTATTTTCCTCTTTCTTTTCTTTTTATATTAATTATTATTCAGGTAAAAGTTTGTTTTGTTTTTTTTCTTCTGGGACGCAGCAGTTTGGTCCCAGTGTCTCCAGTTCACCGTGTGTGAGGAAGTCGTTTTACTTCTTATTGGGAAATATTATAGAATTATATTGTTTTATCTCGGTTCAGGATCTGCAGAGAAGTTGCTTCCACCACCAACCTTTCACATTTATTATCTGACATTACTGGTACCTTAACTTAACCCCCCCACAGTAACCCCCCTCACCCCCACTTCCACCAGCACCGTCTCCACATGCGTCTCAGAAACACTGAAACTGCAGCTCATGAGAAAAGCACCAGGAAAAGCGTCTCGTTTGGCAGGGAAACATTCGGGTCGCACCACGTCGGCGTCGGAGGGAAGTTTGAGCTCTCCTGCTGCAGCGGGGAGATTTTTATGTGAGCGAAGCGTTTGGCGAGATGAACGCTGCTTTAGTAGAACCACTGCTGAGAAATGTAGAAATCTTCTGTCACTGCAAAGAATTTTGCCATGCGATTAATTGTCTCAGAAATTATTGCAATAAAAACAATAATATTGCGTTAAGCGATTATTGTTGTCATTTTGAGACCATTTTCAACTAAAATAACAATAATGCAAGTACACCCTTTTTAAATAACATACTTTAGTTTCTAAAGAACGTTTATCTGGATGTGCAGACTAGACTCATCCAGTCTGCTGAAACAGATCAGGATTTCTCACGTGTTTATCTGGGTCATATGGTCTCTAAACACCATGTAACACAGTTACATAGTCTATGGTGAAGCTCTTATAAGGGGACATGTTTGGACTGGACCAGAGGTGGAATGGTAAAACTGAATGTCTTTAAATGCTTTCAGTGTGTCATTCTTCATGTCATTGTCAGGTTGTAGAATTACCGTTTGTAACATGAATGTTATACTGGCTGTGAAATGTTTGCAACATTTTTCAAAATGTCGCCTTTTTAACAATATTAAAGGGCAGCATGGCTTTACTAACCACACTGTCTGAGTGCACGCCATGTTGCACCGTCCTGTTGGTATTTATCTGTCGGTTAAACACGCCAGTGGTCGTGGATTGTCAGGAAGATGGAGCCTGGTTGTTAAGGTCTTTTTTTCCCAGCTGGGAACGCAGCTGTTGATGTACAGATGGAAGCTTGTTGTAATGCAGTGTTTAGTTAATATTGTCTTAAAACAAATGTGGTCGAGAAAAAGACAAATGAAAATGTTTTTCTTATCGTGCGATTAATTGACTTATTGCAACAGGCCCATTTAGAAAAGCAGATTTTTCTTTCAGCGCAGGAGGAGAAGTCGTCCAGCGGCTTGTTTAGCTTCTCGCCCGGGTGAGCTCAGATATCTCGTCTTGTTTTCTTCTGTTTTTGTTTGATTAAAAAGTGTGTTGTTGATTCAACCTTTGTTTATTAGTGATTCCATATTTGTCCATTAGTTTCTAGAAGTTCCTGTCATTGCTCTGGGACCCCCAGTGTGTGAACCGCTAAGTAAACAGATCCTGATCTGGTTGTTTTGTTTGCTTTCTTCCCTTGTTTTGGGCCTTTACTGGTTGTAATTTTGTTAGTTTTCTTCTGTTCTGCTTCATATTATTATCTAACCCTGATCAGTCTGGCTACAGATGGTGTTAAACGGGACCTTTATTTTGAAAAAATATTAATAATAATGAAGTGAAATTGATTCAAGCTAAAGTGTGATTTCACCAAATATTCCCTGGAATGGAAAAAAAGGACAAAAATCCAAGTTGAAAATGATTTTTATTATTATTACTCTTTTAAATTAACAAACACTGCTATACATATTGCTGTTTTTATTCATTTTGAATCATTTTAAACAGTTAAAGCATTTGGAAAAGAAGTTATAGTTGAACAGGCGACGGACAGTAGATGACTGGTACAGTAGAAGATCTACGGTCGATGGCTTTCCTACGTGTGTCGAGGGGCTCCGGGATGTTCCAACACACACACACACACACACACACTGATGTTTTTGGTTATCGTCTCGCCTCTTTGTGCCGACGTACAGGATTAAAGAGCCCCGCTGTGTCACAACGTGAAACAACCAATCACATTAAATCCAGATATAAACAGCTGACACACTCTTTCCAAACAAGTAGCAGCAAAATGTCGTTTTCTGCATCCAGCACAACTCCTCGTTTCTCTGGCTTTAAACTGGGTTGGAACAACGATGGCGCCCTCCTTTAGACGGCCCACCGACGTTAAACTCATCAGGAATGTCTCGTGTAAACCGTCTCAGATGTGGTCGTTCAGTCCTTCTCAGTGCTTCGTGTTTAAACCATCATCCTTTTTAAGATACACACATGTAAAAATAACCACACAACTTGGTATGCACTCTTTCATGTCAGGCCAGCTGTAGAGAGAGTCTTCTTCATCCCTTCCTCATCACAAACAGTGAAACCAGTCCAGCTTCCACTAAGTACCTCCATGTTGCACCCAGAAATCCGCACATCTGAGCAGAATTTAAACATCATTTCTTTACTAAAAGTGACAGATTTACAAACACTGTATAAACAGGGTTGACATCATCGGCAGCTGGCGACTGTCCGGACCACAGCGGCTTTTTTTTCTTTGCAAATTTGAGCAAAGTCCCTCCTTTTTATACAAAGATGGACGAATTACAGGATTACGTGTTATACAAATCCTTTTTTGGCTTTTTGAAACCTGACCTGCCGTCTGAGAGGCAGCGTTGAGGAGGGGGGGGGGGGGGGTAAAAGGTAAGATGTTCCGAGAACAAAGAAGTGCAGCGCAGGAGGGTTTTGTTCAAACTTTTTTCTTTTCTGGTTTTTTTTTTTTACTTGAAATGTCTGAACAAAAAGACAAAACTGTCGTCTATGAAAGTTTTAAAAGAGCCAGCGGTCCTGCTGTCGACGCTTCGCACAACGAGGGGGGGTCTACTACACACATGAGACATGATCCCTGACATCAATGTAAATCACATACACTGTCAAAAACAGGTTGTAAAGTTCAGGTACAGAATCACTGAGGAAAAGCACACAATACTATAAAGTCAAGCCACTAAGGCAAAATAGAAAGTATTGAGGAACTAGTCATTGATTGAAAAGTTGGCTCGTATCCTTTTGCAACACTGAGGCGTGCTCGCGTCGTCCTGCAGACGAGCGCGTCGCTTTTCTACAGGCAGGTTAAAGGAGAAGACAAAGTCTCAACAGAACACTGTAAAATTCAATCAGCACAGGCCATAAATACACTTAAAGAGATGGAAATAACGTCAGAAAAAGTGTACACGCTATCCTGAATTGCAAGAATGAATTTTAATGAAAAAAAAAAAAAAAAAAGGAAAAGATGAGGAAGTCTTTGCTCATCGTCTCTCCTCAGAAATCCCAGAGGAACGCCGACCTCGCGTTAGTGATTTATTGACTGATTGGTCTTGGCGGAGTGCAAGCGTCAGCCGCATGGCTTGTTAGACTTTTTCCAAAAATAGATATATTAAGAAGTCGTTCTCTGGTCGCCGCCACAAACGGGCGAGTCTTTCTGTCCGTAAACAAGTCGACGCTCTGGAGTTGAAACGGCGACGGGACGATGCCGGTCAGGGTCACTGCACACACCATGACGAGTAGAAAGTTTCACGCTAAGTCGGACGAGAAGGAACGCGGCGTAGCCCTTGTGGGTCTCCTTCCAGAGGGGGGAAACGGCTCACACGGTCAGCTTGGTCTGGACTTTTCTATGTGCTTTAAAGACACCGGAGGGTCTCGGGGTGGAGGGGCAGTCGATCCTCGCTTCGCTTTTCAACCACAGTGTTTGTTTGGCAGTGGCGCCCCCTCCTCCCCCTCAGAGCGCCAGGAGGGTGGGTGAGTTGAGGGAGTCGGAGGACTGGTCGCCGCTGCTGCTGCTGCGCCGGTGGGCCTTGGAACAGGACTCGGAGGAGGGCGAGGGGCTCTCGGGCTCCAGCATGTTGGGGTAGGTGAATATGAGGTTGGCAGCGTTCGGCGTGGCGGCCGGGGTGGACGCCACCACCACCGGCGTGTTGAGGCTGTCTCCGTCTGGGCAGTACATCCCACCGCTGATGCCGCTGCCACCCAGGCATATGGGCTTGATGACGGAGCGCTGAGGTTTGCCCATGTTGTCCTCGCCCTCCTCCGGCTCCTGCTTCACCACCACCTGGTTCATGTGAGCCCGTGCGGCCATGTTGGGGCGCATGGTGAGGGGGAGCGGGGTGCACTGCTGCTGCGGGTGCGCTGATGTCTGGTGGCGCTCCTCCATGGGCAACTTGCACACAGGATTATGGGCAACCAGCATGAACTCCAGCTTGTCTTTCTCCTTCTGCAGAGTCTCGATCTCCTTCTGCAGGTCTGCCTTCTCCTCCTCCAGCTTCTCCGTCTCCTGAAAGGAGAAAAAAAATCAGGAACTTAAACAAAGATCGATCCCAGCTCAGGATTTCAATCTTGCAGTGTTTACTGTTCACGATGCATTAAAAAAAAGTCAGAATTTCAAGTTTCTTGAAGGCAGGTTGAGTCTGTGATTCTCCAAAGTGCCAAAAGAGGGCAGTGTTGTCAGCTTCAGTCCCCTGAAGCCCACGCCACCTCTTTAAAGATCAAATTGACATGAAACGTTTGGACCAACGTGTAATCCTGAAGCTGTCTGCTCGCGTTTCAGCGTGTTTGGTACGCGTCTCTACGAGATGCGCCATCTGCATCGACATTGTGTCCAGTTAAAGAATAAAAAAAGATGTTTGTAGACAAAGATAAGCTGACGTGCTGTCTGAGAACTTTGACTCGGGGGCAAAGGTATGAGGAAGTGAGGTGGGAGGTGTGACAGAGGAGCTTATGAGGTATCAGATAAGGCTTCAGACAAACACGGGGACTAAAGTCTGCTGGGCACTTCCTCCTTTCCTCTTTTCTTTTAGAATAAAATCAGCGTGGAGGAGGAAGGATTGTTGTTGTGTGTTTTCCAGTTGCAGCAGAAGTCTTGGTGTAGAATTGCAGAAGGGTAATTTTGCCCCTTTTTACAGAATGTTCTGCATTCATGAAGATGGCTGTCTATAGCAAATTCCATTCCCCTTTTTTCTTTTTACGGCCTGACAAGCTCAACCTCACTGTAATTCAGCTAATTAGTCCATTTAGATGCTTTTACTGTCTGCGAGGCATGAGCTGCGAGACAGCCCTACCTCTGTCTGCAGCTGCCTGAGACAAAAAGCTTTTCATGGCGTGTCATGTCTTCACTCAGACCTCGCACTTAGAGGCGTGGCGAGTCAAACCCGTCCAGCCAGGTTGTAAATTAGGGAGTGGAGTTAAAAAATGCGACTTTCTGACACACTTCTACAAAGAACTAGCTTCTTTTTTTTTTTTTCACTTGCAGAAATTATGTTTTATTTTCAGGAAAGTGCCAAAAAAAGATGGAATTTGCAGCTAAATATAAGAAGACAAACAGGATTCTCACCCCTTGCAGCATCTCGGTGAGCTCTCGTCTGCGGTTGCGGCATTTGGCTGCAGCCAACTTGTTCCTCTCACGTCTCACCCTCCTTTTCTCCTCTTCCTCCGGGGTCAGCTAAGGGCGAGCAGTGACCATGGTAAAACAAGCTGTTTTTGCCATCACTGGTTTTCACTGACGAACCGGTCGCTCACCTGTTCATCCCTCTTGCGTCGGCCTCTGGCGTCGCCGATTGAGCGGATGACCCCGGGCCGAGCCAGAGAGTTGTGCGGCAGCAGGCCCGGGCCGTTGGTCAGGTGATGCCCGTAAGGGTGGGGCCGTGAGTAAGGGCTGGACATGGAGGTGATGACGGTGGGCTGGACCATCCACTGCAGGTCTTGGCTGGTTGTGATTGCATTGATTGTGGGTATGAAGGCACTGTTGGAGCCTGGCATGTCAACCCTGTACTTCTGGAAGGAGAAGGGAAAGCTGATGAGAGGAGATGCACACTGGAGGAAAGTGTCTCAGAGAAGCTGCATGTGGAGGGATGTGTCTGTAGGTTGATGTGCTGCCAAAGGATGCAATTTAATTCCATAAGCATCTTAGCTTCTTGTGTTGCTCGCAGCACAATCGCAGTGACGCCTCCGCCACCACCCACAATTATCAAATTCACACATTTTCCACATTTCAAGCTTATAGTAATGATTCAATCCGCATAGGCTGTGTATGTAACCCCTGGAGTGGAACGGTGACACATGCTGTGAATCATGTGGGAAAGCCCAAGGTGTCCAGCGGATCTCAGTTTACTACAATCAGCACAATAAGTGAATCAGTGCAGGTCTTAATGGAGACTTCCAGAAAAATCTCATATTAAAGGTTTTTTTTTTTTTTTAATTAAAAAAAAAAAAGAAAACATCCTCCGTGGCTGTCTGAGATTTGCTTTAACTCAGAGAAAAATGATTTCTTCTCAGGGATGGAGAGACGCAGCGACAGAAAATCCCTCCAAGCTTCTGTTTTCTGCCTTCAGTTTTACTGATCTGAATCATACAAGCAGGGCATGAAACATCTCCTCAATCAGAGCTGATGTCAGATCAGTTCTGCTCGGCTTTACTCTTCTTCTGCCAGTGTGCGTAATTTACGCGCGACCCCCATCTCCGTTCTTCCCGACTTTCCGTCGGATATCCCGGCAGTCTGGAGGAACTTTGTTTATCTGGTGACTCATTGTGTAAGAGATTTGTTAAGCACATGTGAATCTTGCCCAGTTCCAGTAAGAGAGGAAGCAGTCAGCTGTAAAAAGCCTTGTTATCCAGAATTATGCCAAGAAGAACCCCCCCCCAGTTTGGCTTCAGATTAAAGCCAGTAACATTTCCATTAAACACAGAGCAGACTGACTGAACTGTGTGCAGAGGAGTCTGGATTGGTCTAATAAACAGAAATGATTGTTTTCATCACGTCGCAGCTGCTGGATGGAAACCAGGCTGGAAGAACCAGAACGGGCCAAAAGTCCTTTACCGTGATGCTGCGCGAGCCTGGCCACGTTATTTCCACAGAAACGGGGAGGGGGGTGGCGTGCCTGTTCCCGGATTTACATCCTACTGTTTGGGAATAAAGTGGCGCGCTGCCGTCATGGGTTTCCACTGGTCCCCCCCCCCCCCCTCCCCCCAGCTGATGGGAACATGTGTGTGTGACTTCATGACATGTCGGGATGATGTCGGGCTTTGCTGTGAAGCAGCCTGGAAAAGCAAAAAAAACCCCAAAAACTGCCATTTCCTCTGTGAGAGGAAACGCCGCCTTCCTCCCGGCCGGAGCGCGCTCCCCGCGGGAGGAAATGTGCCATGTGCGGCGCGAGACGCGTCTGGTCGACTCACACACACGACATCCAACATAGATGTGCTTTTTGCTGAACCTTCATCCTTCACCCCTGCTGGCCAGGAGAAGCCAACATCTCCCAACCTCCGTGAACGCAGCCAGCAGTGCGCGCCTGTTGCGTCCAGTATAATCCCAGTGCTCAGACTGGAAACAAGCCCGTGTGGCGGTTGCATGTTGTGGATGGGGTTGCTGTCAGCACGCGCACTGGACTCTGATTCCCATCTGGAAACCAGAATCTTCACGTTTCTGTCTTTTTTTTTTTTTTCCCTCCCAGAACGGAGCAGTAAATTCTGCCTCTAAGGTAACCATTCCCAGCAGAACTAGGAAAACGCCAAATTCCCACCATTTATTTTGATTTATGTCTTTTTTTAATGAAAATATCTCATCAGGTTGTCAGAAGACAGCTCTGACAGAATTTAAACAGAGGATGAAATCAGTGTTTCTGATTCTGCTTAGATGAGATCAGTGTGACCGGGTTCATCCCGACCTGCTGGATTATTACTTATTATCTATTTCATGTGAGGAAAAATAAACACGATATTCTGTGAATCGCCTGACAGAGTTTCTATCTGCATATGAAAGTAGAATGACTGTAGAGCAGGGAGATGTGGGTACCTGGTAGCTGGAGGTAGAGATCGGACTTCCGATCGTGCTGCTGCCGCTGGTGAAGGACTCTGGCTGGGCCGGAGAGGTGCTGCTGCCGCGGGACGACGTGTCGTAGTTCCCGGAGTAGTCCTGGTACATGATCCAGGAAAGAGGAAGGTTTCAGTGGACTGTCTGGGCTCTGGGGCCTGTTTTCCCTTTAAATCCCGGCTGTGAAAAGGCACCAAGAGGAAAACCAACAGTCCTCTGACTGGAGACGTTCTGTGAGAAATCCAAAAGGCAGAGTGCAGCTGTGCTTCTCAGAATGAGCCTAAAACTCCTGATAAATGTTGCAAGTTGGCTGTTTTTGTTTTTGTTTTTTTTCCTGCTGAAGTGTTGGACTTGTGGTGCGGCAGGTAGACTACTCTGTCAAAGATCCTCTCAGGTGGATCTTCCAACTTTCAGCTCTGAAGTCCAGCAGTGTAAACATGCAGGCAGTGACTCACGCGGGCTAAGGTCGCCTTTAAAGCCTCGTGCCTGTTTTCGGTCTTGACTATTTTCCGTCGCTTTGCTTCTCTGCTTCTTCACGGAACAGTTGGAACTTTTTTTTCTTTTCCTTTTCACCCCACTTCCTAGCGATGACTCACTTCAATGGCACTATGAAGAACTGCAACGGCTTTTCAACACCAACGACGGCGCACGTCACGGCAGGGCGTTGCAACTCCAGCAGGGAGGGGCCAGTTGTGCGTCAGGCGGCGCGCGGAGCTCCGCGTTCACCGTCCTTCTCCCGCCGGAGACGCCGCTAAAGCAGAGCTGCTGCACAGAAATGTGGCTCCAAACATGAATTAGAATCTGGGACGTCAGCGTCCTCTCCGGACTCATTTGTTTCTCTGACTTCGGTCCATTGACGCATGTTTCCTAAAATGGGCAGTTGCGTCAGAGTGCGCGTGTGGGTTTCCTTGGTAAAGTGAGCGTCAGAAGCTGGAGGGATTCCCTCCCCTCGCGCGCAGCTCTTCGGGTCCAGGTTCGGTTTCTCAGCGCAGCAGCAGAACTCTTCTCTAAATGACGTCTCGAGCCGCGGCATGAAAGGGGTCTCAGCTGTAAACAAGGCGCGTGCACGTTCCGCGACAGGAAGTCTGATCCGATCTGCTGGAGATGCTGAGATCTCTTCCAGCTGGTTGGAGGAATTTTTTCCCAGAGAGACTTGGAGAAGTTTCATTTTCAGCTGGGGGAAGCGCGCACGTGTGTGTGTGTGTGTGTGTGTGTGTGTGTGTGTGTGTGTGTGTGTGTGTGTGTGTGTGTGTGTTCTGAGGTGACCACTCTGCTCATAAACACCCCAGTCCCACTGTAAGTCCCCCAGCCCTCCGACATGTCACCCTTTCCACAATTACTGGTGTCGTTTTCACCGCAGCAGCTTCTGACCTGCGCGCTGATCGTGCGCGTGAACTCCCCGCGCGCAGGAGACTCTCCTCCCGCAGCGCCGCGCGCAGCTTCCAGGCTTCCGTCTCCTGAACCAGCGACCCAAAGCACAGAAATGTTGAGCAGATCTTTGTTTTAGTGACTCTGAGTTATGATGGATGTTTCTAATCTTCCAGCAGCGGCGTTGCTAGGCGACGGCGCGTGGAAATCTGATCAACCTCAGATCTGTAATAATAAATGCTGAATTACTTCAGATGCATGGAGGGAATTCTCATTAAGGATATGAAGACAACAAATACCAAAATAATAAGAGAGAGAGAGAGAGATTTGGGGGGGGGGGGTGTTATGACAACAGTCACGTGCGCCACCTGTAACTCCTGTTGCTCTAATCCACGTCAAGTTGCAGCTTCAGGAACTTTTCTAAGAGTTTAAAAGTCCACAGAGAAGCAGGCGGTCAGTTCAGGGGTTGACGTGGAGGTCAGGTCACGGAAAGGTTCGCGGGTCAGCACGCGCGCACTCAGGTCGGTTGACGCGCATGGTGTGCGCCACTGGCGCGTCGGTGTGCCTCCATCACACATCATAAGACATCAGCAGGGTAGAACATCCCATCCAGGAATTATGTCCACTGCAGCAAGAGGCTTACCTGGCCGCCGCCGTGCGCGAGGCGTCTTTGACGCAAGAGGGCTGATACCTAATGCTGCCTTCAGGTAACAGCGGATAAATCCCAACCAGAGGAGTGGTAAATACACAGCAGTCAGTCCCTGTTCTGATACAGATAATATGTTAAGAAAGATTGATTTAAAATGATGCATACAATTTAAGTGAAGAGGTGTGTGACTTCATTAGCTGTAATGGGAAGTGTGTACTGGTGTGTACTGGTGTGTACTGTACAGTCAGGTGAAAGTATGGCAGAAATAGAAGCTGAATAAATGTGAGGAATAAAGAATCTTTTTTGCATCTGCAGGTTAAATATCAACTTATCGGCCTCTTTGCTTTGTTTTAACGCAGAAATTCATGAGTTCATTTCCTCCAGTCTTGACTCATATTGTGGTTTAAATACTGAGCTGTTTACATTTTCCACCTTTTTAGGCCCAAACTGCAGCTGCTGAGATTTATGTAAACCTGAACAGGAAGGAATTTGGGTTTTAACTCAGTTTTTACAGGAACGCCTTTCCCGCGGCTTGTTGTCATCACCTGGTGGCACGTGCAGAAATATTTCACTCACATTCCCACTGAACTAATCACCAGTTAGAATGTTAAAGTTTGGCATGAAAAAATCTGATCAGCAGTCTGCAGCTGTTCGGCACGGCGGTGGAGGGATGATGGTCTGGGCTTCTTCTGCAGCCGCAGGACCTGAAACACATTCCAGTCATTGAGCCGATCAGATAAATACACTATTTCTTTATTTATTAACTTTTAGACAACAAAAACTATGAGAATAAAAAGTCTTTTCACTCTGAAGAACAGAACAGTTCATGAAGCTGAATTTTTATGCACTAATGTCATCATTTCCTAAAATGTTTTGGTTTCAATAAATAGATAAAAATGGGAAAAATGTTCCCTGTGATGGAGCGGCGAGGTGTACCTGCCTGTCGCCTGATGACAGCCGGGATGAACTCCGACTTCTCCGCGACCCGAACTGGACCGTAAAGAAAATGAATGAAACAACAAAATTCTAAATAAGTAATAAAGTTTTAAAACTTTCTCATTTTATTTAAATGTCTGTCGTGTCCGGAAACATTTCCTCTTTAGATGAAATATTCATGAAATATTCATGCGGACTGCTTGAATTTTAATAGATTTGATTCAACAGATGTGTATTTCTACACGCCCTGCAATGGACTGGCGAGCTGTCCAGGGCGTAGTCGCCTCTCGTCCCAGAGACTGCTGGGATCGGCTGCAGCTCCTTCGTCAGAGAGAATAAATCAATTTATTTCTACTACTAGGTGTGACGATAGGCTTTTGTCCCGATTCGATTCCGATTTTTTTTTTTTTTTTTGGGCGCCGATTTGATTTAAATTGCGATTCTCACAATTCTTTGATATTGATGATTTTTGTAGATTAAAAACAAAATAAATGTATGAAACTTTTTTTTTTGTTTTTATTTTCCTTCATTTCAATGAGAAAAAAACAACCCAGTATCCAGACCATCATTCTGCTGCTAAAATGCCAAGAAAGACACGTTAAAAGATCAATAAAAATGCTAAAAATGCTAAAAAAAAATTTATAATGGAATATTTTCATTTATTTGAAAAAAAAAAAAAATTTTTTTTTATTTGAACAAAAAATCGATTTTAAAAGTGTGAAACAAAAAAAAAATCCTGAAATCCTGCAGTGCTGCTGCGTTCCCATAGCTGCAGGTTGGACTAAGATGTCTTTATTGATGCAGTTGGAGAAAATATCCACCTGTTTTTTTGCTAAAAAAAAAAAAAAGACATTTAAAGATCCATTAACTCCGTAAAAAGCATTTTTACAACTTCTGAGTCATTTCGCTGCTGAAATGAGGGAAACATTTCAGAGGAAGGACAGAGGAGACTGTTTACCTGAAGTTACAGAGTTTCTCTTTTGCTCTTCCATTCCTCTGTTTTCTTTTACCTGTATCGTCATTCACCTGTCATGTTGTCACACCTTCACCTGGATATTAGCTCCACATGATTAGCATGGCTAATCTCTCAGCTCAGGCGCTGCCAGCAGGACATACGCAGGCACCGAAGTGCTGACTAGGAGTGTGGAGACTGGGTTAAAGAGCAATCAGTGTGACTGACAGCAGGATTTAATACCATACCAGTGGCCTGTTGACACACTGTTCTGATGCAGCGACGCTGCAACACGTGGCTGCTTCGCTCTCTGCAGCAGCTTCTCCTCTCCCGTACACACCGATGGCCAACATGCCCGCTCTTGTCAGATTTTTTTTTCAAATAGGAATCTAATCAGCAGTTTCATGAGGATGCCCACTGTGCAGGAACGCGGCTTTGAAAAGAGGCTCCGTGCCAAACTGGCAGGAATTAAAGTAGCTGTCCGTCAGCGGTTCCATTTACCCGTTGCCGTGGTAACTCATGTGAAACAGTCCAACACAGCAGCACACAGACGGATCATTTGAACAATCTCGACCTTCTCAGGGAAGGATTGCAGAGAGAAGAATGAATTTATTTAAGAGGCCATTCCCAGTGAAAACCCAGCAGACCAGCTGGTTTCAGCTCAGACTTCAGTCCCATCAAACTGGAATCCAGCGGCGGTTGAAGCAGAGGGTTGATGTGAGCGGGCTGAACTGACAACAACTCTAAAGACTAGAGGAAAAGGCCAAATCCAGGCTTTACTCTTTCCTTCAGTCGCATCAGGACAAAAATACAAACCAGCTCATTTACTTCATTCCAGTTTCAAACTGGGGTCAACTCATCAAATTAAAACAAAGTTTCAGGTTAAATAGTTGTAGAAATATCTCAGTTTTCTGCATGACGTCTTCAGTCTCACGGAGGAATTCAGTTCAGCGTCGGTAGGAACCAGTAATACCAGTAACATCATAATATTTGACCCTTTAAAGCCCAACGTGACACATTTGATGCAGTTTCTGACACATTTTGCACGACTTTATGTGAAAACTCTGATCAAAATCCTGTTGGATGCATTTTTCTGCCCCCATTTCAAAACCAGGAAGCAAATTACAGGCTAGTAACGTTCATCATGTGGTAATAAATGTTAAATACTCCCCTAAAAATATACATTTTTGTGTAACATTTTGTTAAAGTGCCAAGTAAAGACTTCATATTCCATAAAATTAGACCTTTTTTAAAATTTTTTTTTTCATGAATCTGGTCTTAAAATCAGAAATCTGAGCCTGAGCCCAGATCATCAGCCTCTCCCCTGCCCTCCCCCGCCACGCTGTTGGGTTTTCTCCCAACGTGCCGCTGTGGGTCTTCTGGTTTCTCCAGATGCAGATTTAACGGAAGAGAAAAACACTTTTCCCTGCAGCTCGTCTGAACGAGCCGCTCCTTCTGATCCCATCCTGAACTTTAACGTTGAGCATCAGCAGCTCATGGATGCTTCTGCAGTTTCTGACCACTGCAGCATCAGAACTGTGAAGAACTGCAGCTGTAAACAGAAATAATTCAGTTTCGTATTCAGTCCCTTTCACATACAGAATCCAATCTTCTGATTGATTTTAAAAGATTTAAGTTGCTGCAAATGAAATATCTAATCATCCAAATTTCATATTCTCATTTTTTAAACAGCTTTTTAACAACACGCTTTAACATTTAGTCTCTTCAGTTGGGAAAGAACTGGATGTTGCAGCAGAAACAAACCTGTTTCTACATGTTTCAGCTCAAGCGGATGCAAATGTCTCATCCTTTACATTCATGGTTCAAACTTCAGCTTTCACACAACTGTCTAAATGTAAAAAGTCAGCAAGTCGAGCGCGTAACTCAGATTTAGAAGGTAGCAATCACAAAAGGTAAATAAAGGTACGGCTCCTGTTCAATATGCATTTCACATGAGGCTTTGCAGCCTTTGCAAAACGTGAATGGTTAAAGACGACTCTTTCCCAGGATGATGGTCGGGCTGCTGCGCTGTGCTCAACAAATTTGCTTTGCCAGGAGGAGCTGCGAGCTTATAAAGATTCTCTCTACACTTACATTTTTTCAGATTTATTTATTTATTTATTAGCTGCTGAATTGACACAATATCGCAGAATCTGATTAAAATAGTTTCTTTGCAGAAAAATGATTTAAGTCTGAATGTTGAAGTGAACAAACTGAATAAATGACTTTAATCCCTTGTTACAGATGGAAGCAGCTTTAAGTCGGTGCTGCAATCCAGCTGATTGCAACTTAATGAAGTTGTTTATCAGAATAAAGTAAAACAAGACTTTTGGATGAACTACAGACATTTAAAGGGAGTAGTCATAAAACGCTGGTAGTTTTGCTTCAGGTTGTCAAACCGTCAGACTTTCATACGACACACGGCCAGAACAGACAAATAACCCACTTGTTTATGTTCAGAAACATTCAGATGTGTGAGTTGTGTCAAAACTAGCTTGATCCACTTTTTGGGAGTTCAGATCCGAAACCGATATCTGAAACTTGAATATCTGCCGATACCAGATCTGTTTATGTGAACATTATTGTAACCATGGTTATTACTGCTGTTATAACTGTGTAAGATTTCATCAGGTTGTAATAAATGACCCGTCCTTTCTGAAGTTACCTCACCAATACAGATATTATAACATTACACATCGAACAATTTCAACAAGTTTTATTCTGATTTGACACATTTGACCTAAATACAACTATAAATGTGTGGTTTTGAAACAAAGATCTGGCTTTTAGTGGAACAAAAAAATGTCACATTTAACATTCAAGGCATTTATTTCTTTTAAAACATGTCCGAAGTGTCAAACACATCTGCACTGGCTATCGGTGCATCACTATTAAAATTGTTTTGTGAAGAATCCTTTTAAAAATTCCCGTGTCCACACGTCCTTCTGGATCAATCCTGAAGTTTGATCTAAATAATCCGCCTGGTAGCTTTTGTTTAAAGTTGTTAACAGACATCCAGATAAACAGGCGAAAGCAGGAGCGCCACGTTGGAGGTAAAACATTCAGGTGTTTTTAAGCTTTCTTGATTACGTCGACATTCTGCTCGTGTGAAACTCAGAAAGAAGAAACCCCAGTTAGAAGAAAAGCTGATGGTTTGGAGAAGTGCTGTGGTTACAAGCTGAGAGCAGCCTACACATCGCTGCTGCTGCTGCTGGATATGGCCATGACTCTCTCTTTACTGTCAGTCCTGACATCTTATTAAAAACCTTTATTTCCTGTTTAAGGTGGAAAAAAACTGAATGACATCATGTACAGTTTGTCTTGGTGTGATTGTGGTGATGCTGAGCCTGGTGTCAAACCATTCTTCTTCTTATGTAATTTACTCCACAGCCCCGTTTGATCAGGCTAAAAAAAAAAAAGCCCAGATTACCTGCATGGAGCGTACAGGACCTTCCAATCAACACACCCAGTTGCGTTTCTGACAGTAACTTCAGAAGCTTTAAGGTATCAGTTCCTGATACAATGGAAGGAAGTGCGTCACGCGCTCGCTGAAGCTCGAGACAAAGAATAATGGAACGCAGCTCGGGCAGAAAAACACAGACGGCGAGGAGGGGAAGTGTTGGAGCATGTGGTGGAAGAAGTGAACAAATAACAGGGTCTGAGAGAAGAAAGACTGAGTGGTCGGGGGACTTCTGATAGGTCAACGCAGCCACCTGCAGCTCGCAAACAAACAAGACCCTGACGTCGCTTCCACTTTTACTGGACGGCTTGTTTTCAGTGGAAGGAAACAGAAGTCCCCCCCCCTCCACACAACGCTCCACGCTGGAAACGGAGGGAAGGAAAAAGTTGGCAGCCCGACAGAAGCGGGCTCTGTGCACGTTGTTTTGGTCGTCCTGCTGGTTGTTTTCCTCGCCGTCGGACCAAAACAGTCAAATGAAGTGTGGTTTAGTGAGTGCAGCAACAGTTGTCACACAACGGGCAGGTTTATCTCGACAATGCAGTCATTTATGAGCATGTCTGGCTGGAGGCAGCTTGGAATGTTAATGGGGTTTTGCTGGAGCTGCTGTTGTCTGACCTCAGCTGAAAAAGCGTCTGTGTGTCGTCTGAAAGTCCCGAGCTGAAGCCACGGAAGCGAGCGCTACCTGGAACCTGGAGGTTATTGATGCTCTGGTGTTTGCTGTTAATAAAAACTCCCCAGTTAGATTTTTCTGGAGTTTCATGTTAACTGCATGTTTCTCCTGAAAGCCTGGAGCGAGGAACACATGCCTTCCTGTGGAAACGTTTCCCAGGCTGCGGTGAGGCGAGCCGGAGTTCACCTGCTGACCTTAAAACAGATTCAGGCTGGATTTAACGTCCAGAGTTGCGTTGGAAGCCTCCTGGTTGTGCTGTAGCTCAGAGGAACACATCTATTGTCCCGTCTTTAGATGCAATCTGGGATTTTTCTGCGTGCAGCTGAAAACACGCCAGTTCCTCGCATCTTCCCTGCAGAATGATCCGCGCCGCTCCTGCTCCGTTTATCTGGCTCTTCAGAGGAAAATGTGTCGAGGAATCACAGAAGAAAAGCTGTAATCTGCTTTCAGATGGCTTTGATGTGCACACGACATATCAAGCATGTTTCTATTCTCCTCATTTTCTCCTTGATCCGAATCAGAAGACGCAGATGTTGGAAAGACATCTGGATTCAGAGAAAATAAAACGGCGGTTCACGAAGCGGCCTACAGAGGAGATTCACGTTACAGGCGGGGGCTCCTGATGGGCAGAGGTGATGCCCACCTGCAGATAACGAAGACAAGCGTTGTCCTCATCCATGGGAGGGTTAGTTTGAGATTGTTGCTATGGCAACGCAGCCTGATAGAAGTTGTAGTTGGGACATGATTTTTCTCGTTTCCTAAAGTGGAACGCAAAGTAGAAGAAAAATCCACTACATGCTGTGGAAAAAATGAATAAAAAAAGAACAAGTGTTGATCTATCTGGATGATTAATTTCTAAACAATAAAAAGGTAAAAGGATATGAATGTCACTCAGTGACTCATCCCCATCCCCTCTGCTTTGCACAGAGAAGCTGCCTCTTCTCTGTTAGTCATCCACACGGCCCTTAAATGCCTGCCTGAAGGGCTAACGGCCAGAACTTCCTGCTCGCTGGAGGAAAAGAGGAAAAACGAAGGCTGGGTGCCATCTGAAGCTGAGATGTGACCACATGTTGCCTCCAGTCTGAACGTTTTCAGCCGCAGTTTGCTCATTTTAAAACTTCCTGGTCAGGATTTCATCTCTGCAGCTAAATGGAGATTTTTCAACAGAAAATGTTTTATTCATTCATTTATTTATTTATCAAGTGTTTCTGTTAGCTTGAGTGTCCCCTTTTCTCTGGTTACTAAGCTGTTTTATTCCCATCTTACAAGGTGCTGCTGTTTGTGCTTGGTAAATAAAGTTTGCTTGGTTTGATGTGGAACAACTGGATTATTAAAACCATTTACGTCTCAGCCTGATAAAACTTAAACTTCTTTGTTTTCTGACACATTTTACAGCATAACATTGGTGGATTTGGTTTATATGTCTGAATTTTCTCCATAGATATGGTGTCGTATTTAATCCATCAAAAAGTTCCTTCTAACAAAGTTGGAGATAGAAGACACGGAACTCGACCTGGTTGCAGCTCTGATAGTGTGAAGGCAAACCAAAAGGACTTCTTATAGGTTCATGTGCTCCAAAAAAAAACCCCCAAAAAACCAAAAAAAAGCTAAAAAGCCCATAAAACATGTTGGTCTCAGACTTTTGTCACCCATACAGGAGTCCTGGATTTGCTCCCTCACTTACTTTAAATGCATTCCAACAGTCTGATTTCCACATTTCTGCCCTTGTTTCCGCCTTCTTCTACATTGTTCTGAAATAACTCGAGTATTCCACCAGTTTTCCAGAAGCAGGTCTTGAGGTTTTATTTTTGCCGGCATGAGGTCTTTTGGAGCTGAAAAGGGAATCCTTTGGGTGCTGACAGACCTTTAGGGTCCATTCCCATCAGGATAGTCCGCTAGACCCGGTCCGATCGGGGACTCAGCTGTAGGGGGGTGTGTTCACGCTGCACTTTGGTCAAACTAGCCAAACCATTAGAATAATATATCCCCATTCCTACCAGAGGTGGCGCTGCGCTAGTATTTAGCAGAAGAGAGGACGAGACCGGCGTGAAGAAGAAAACTCTGTTTCCTCCACCTGCCAGTTAAACATGGAGACCAAACTATGGCTGTTTTGGGTTTTTATTGTGTCTTATGCAAGTATCCTGCAGAAATCCACTGCAACAATGGACGCAGTATGAACACCAGACGAGGCAGAGGACCCTTAACGCCATCGCTGTGGATTTACCCACAATGCAACGCTACGCCACATGCAGGAAAATACTCTTTATTTTGCTGTTCTCTTCCTGTATTTAGTCCGCTTGAATCGGGCCGAGACCTGCGTTTGTAGGCGGATCAAGTTCGCTTCTTTGGTCTGAATCAGATTTCGTTGGGAGCGTTTACATTTCCCCAAACGAAGCGACGGATTCGGAGCAGAAAGACGGATGTGGACGTGCTTTTAGATGAGCAGAAGACGAACATGCTGGCTGATTGAATGTTGTGCAGGAAAACATGGACCTCTTTAAGCTTTGATGTCTTCCTAATGAAGAATGAAGAGCAGAACGTGAGTCATCGGGGGAATCTTGTGTTTTTTCATCATTACTGGAACCAAAATGTGAACTAGACATCTGGAAAGGAAAGGTGGTGGTCGATCTTCCTCCTCCGGTGCGTCCATTCCTTCCAGCTCGATGGAGGCTTAATGTGAGTGTTGAAAAGTGGAAAATTTAATTAGGCTGCCAAGGGGGGTTTGTGTCACTTGGCACGAGACATCCCCCCACCCTTCACCACCATTAACACTCCCCCCTCCTCCTCCGCCTCCCCCAACCCTCACATCCTTTGCTCTTATCCCATCAACCCTCATTTGTTTGGTGCTTTCGCCGGATCCTCGGGGACATGACCCACAAGGCCAAAGCAGCAGCTGGAGGTCAACAGTTTACTGCGGCGTCGAGCTCGTGAAGTGGGTGTGAACTGATGTGTGGATACACTGTGGAGCAGTGTGTCTCCTGCAGGAGAGCACAACGCCATTTTATCCCGCTGCTCCTTGTGACATAATTACTAGCACGCCGCTAACGCTCCATGTTTCCTTTTAGCTGCGGCTCACGTCTCGGCTTGTCGTTTTTTTCCCTGCTTACAAGGCGGCAGCGCTCCTAAAATGTGGCGATACGCAGCAACAGATGAGATGAGGATGGTTGTGTAGCTGTAGTCTCCAGCTTATGCTAAGCTTTCCCACTGTTCCTGAACACAACAGATCAGATTTACGGGATAAAACTGTAAAACTGAAACTACTTTAGTTTGCAGGAGTTGCCAGAAGGATGGAGGTGAGATGGGAGTCATTTACTGGACGTTTTATCGATGCTTTGTTTGGAATTCCTGCACATTATTCACAGTTTACATCATGCTTGAAGGATTTTCCAGGTTGTGACTAATGTCACTGATCTAAGCAACGAAAGTAAAAAAGATTTTCTGCCGATTGGATCGATGAAGCGAGCAGATTTTGGTTTATTGGACTTTTTGATGGATTGATTGATATTTCTTTATTTTGGACAAAAATAAGACATTTTAATCAACAGGTTACAGAAAAGTAACTTTATTTGTCATGATGGCGGTGGGGATGTGGACCCGGATGCAGGAGTCGGGAAGCCAGGATGCAGAAATCAGATGTAATTTAATTCCATTAACAAAAGCGAAGGCAAAACTAACGAAATGAACCAGCAACTGACAACGCAAACCAAGGGGTGTAAATACACAGAAGAAGAAGCTAGACACAGGTGAAACTAATCAGGAAATCAAACCAGGTAAACTAATGAACAGGAACCTAGACATGAGAGAACTAAACGAGGAAAACTACAAACCAGAACTAAGGAGAAACACAAAACATATCATGACATTTATCATCGAGTCTGAAAAGCAGCAGGATGAAGCGAAGCTTATTTATTCCTGCAACCCTTTATAATCAGAATTTTATCTTCCTTAAACATGTTAAACGAATCCCTGTTAATTGTCCGTTTATTAAAGAAATGTTTTGTTTTTAAGAAAAACTAAATACAGAAAATGACTAAATAAATATACACATGCATATATACCTACACATGTACACACACACATATACACACATGTACGTACACACATACACTCCCAGAGACAAAACAATTACATATGTGGTCATATATATTTATACTCTTACACACCTGCCGTTTTAACGTACATACACACATGAAGATGCTCATAACATACGCCTACATACTCATACACACGTGCATATACTCGCATACATTCATATTTATTTACAGCTTTATGTACTTATTTCTCCTGTTTATTTACATACGTTCTTTGCATTTAAAATTTCTAAAGAACATTTCTTTGACTTTTTTCTTTAACTGGATGATGTTTGGACATTGTTTGAGTTCTTCCTGAAGATTATTCCATAATTTGACGGCATGTACTGGAAGGCAGATACTTTTCATCGCTGTTCCACACTTCAGACGTTTAGATTGGAGTTAGTCTGCATCTTACCCCGTGAGGAAGCCAGCGAACGGCGTTGTTTAGGCTTCAGTTGAGGAAACGGCAGAACAGGTGGTGCTTCTTTGTTTACTTCCTTTATTTACAGACGTGTTGTTTTTCAGACACTTTTGGTGCATTTGGTGGAAAAAAAGTTGTGTGTTGGATTGAAATGAAGAGTTTTCCAGCAGATGAACACAGTGCAAAATGTCAGGTGATTATTTCTCACTTTTAATAACACCAGCTGCTGTCGTTTTGTGGAAAACCTGATTAGTCATTGTTACAATGAGGTGTTTCACCCCCTAAAATGTGCCAAAATCCCCTGCAGGGTTCTCCAGTTGGTGTTTTACTGGTGTTCTCAGGGTCTTAGTGGATGGCATGATGGTGATGTCCAACAGTAAGAAGGGAAAAATGACACATATTCATCATTTTTACACTTTATTCCTGTTACAGCTTATTGTCCGGTACGTCAGTAGATACCGAAGCGCCGATGCAGCAACAGCAGCTCGGCACCTCCGGCTCAGGCTGGTTGTGATGGTATAAATGGCATATCTACGCTGATCCAGCATGGTTTCGGTCTGGATTTCCTCTCTGCAGTGATCTGATGAGAACGTTATCATCCTGGAAGGTTGTTGGGTCAGGAGCCAGTCAAACATCTGCGTGATCCACACCAGGCAGCACATGAGAGTGGGCGCCACCAGCAGGAGTTTTGGTGCATTTGTTTTCCGTTGTCAAGGTGACCAATCAGGTTTTCAACCACGGTTAATAAACACCAACCGCTCTGATCAGAGCGAGGAAATAATGAACCAAAAACAAACTTCCTTCCTGTTTATGATGTAAAAATGTTTACATGGTCAGAAAGTAACATGCATGTCCTCCACTGGATTTCACAACTATTCCATAAACATCAAAATGTGAAGATGATGATGAGGAGGAAGAAATGTGGACTGGAAAGGTGGGATGTGGCTCATAAGATGACTTGGGATCGTTTTGCATTTCCATGTAAAATCTGAGTTGTGTAAAAGTTTTATTTCTCTGAGGAGAAGTCAACAGGATGATGAGGAATCGTGTGTTTCTTGCAAACTGTGAGCAGAAACTCCAAACTGATGCCTGGGCTGCTCTTCATCACGTGGCTGCATCACATCCTGTCAGCCTCAAAAGAAAACTTTCTCTCAACTTGTCAAGAACCATGCTCGTCCCCAGCGCACGCTCCCAACTTATGGATATTTATTTTTCTAAGGATGGGGAGGGGGGGAGCGTTGTAGGGGAGAGGAGCCGCAACGAGTGGCAGCAGCGTTGGCGGCGGAGGGAAGAAGGAGTCTTGTCACATTACATGTACCTGTCTGTGCAAGTCTTCACTTGCAGCTGTCATCTCACCTGACAGGTCTATCAGTGTCCACGGCTGATCAGAACGCGTCCCTCAGCCTGACAGGCTGAACCGACAGCGCCGCAATCCAGACTGACAGCTCCTCAGGTAGCTGGCGGAGGATGGGAGGGAGGAAGAGGAGGGAGAGGGGAGAAGAAGGCCATGCAGCAAGAGCAGTAAATTAGAGTAAACACCTTGAGCTAATACGAGCTGCATGACTGATCTTAATGCTAATTCCACAAAATCATCTGATAATAAAGTCATTCTGGATCTTGCTTTGAAAACCAGTGCCAAGAATTCCCATTTAGAACTCCCAATATGGCTCCGAGTCCTCCGGAAAAGCAGGATGCCAGCTTCAGTTTTTCAGGGAAATTGAATCTGGTCTTTAAAGACAATCGCGCACGTTGAACGGAAGCCAGGTGTCTCGCTGTATTCCAGAGCGAAAACACCTGCGGGGAGAGCTTTAGTTAAGGTTTAAATCGAGTGTCTCTGATCACACCCGAGGGGGGTCGAAGTCAGAGGGCCCCTCCCCATCTGCGACAAATAAAAACCAAAAAAAATCTGCCTTTATCTCGTCAGCAGCCATCGGAAAACACGAGGACGACACAACGGGCAGAACCCACGAGCTCCGGCACGAAGACTCATCTGATCAGCTTAGCTACGCTCTCCTGGCTTCCCGTTGCACGAGCAGTAATTAGCAAATAACAATCAGGGTTTAGATGGATGCAGTTATTATCTGGAAGGAGGTGGATGTGCCTGTTTGCACACAGCACAACTTCTTCTGCAATTTGTTAAAAAAGAAGAAGAGCGAGGGACTCGAGCTGTAATTCTCTCAATTTTACGACATCTCTAGGCCATTTTTTTTTCTTCCTCAAATTTCCAGATCAAACAGGCTGTAACAAAAGGCCCCAAATCCCCCCCTGCGCTCGCCTCCTCCTGCTCTCTCTTTCCAAAATTAGTAAAGCCTCTCAGCTCCATCATCCTCAACATGGCTCGCATCAACAACCCTCCGCTGCACGGCAAACTCTGCATCGCCTCTGAAATCCACCCCCTCCCTCCTCCGACTCGACTGGAGACGAGGAAACTCTCCACATGTCACTCTGAATTTGGACTCGCAGATAAAACACAACGCACCCCACAGATGCAACACTTTGTCTTTTCTGGGCAAATTCGTTAAGCAACAAGGCTGCAGTGCAGAAAATAAAAGGTGAGGCGAAGCTGACGGATTGGACAAGTCGGACGCGGTGACAGGAACGTAAACAAACTCCCATAATGTCCGCCTTCATCGCTCGCTGACATATTCAGGCCTTTTGGACGCTCCTTGTTTCCCTGAGATTACCTCATCTTTGCAACCGCCCCGACTGTCATGTTCACAAGGAGGATGATTCAGGATTTTCAATCACTCCCTCCTTTTCCGTTACCGCTGTTGCACACACACTCCCTTCCCCTGCAACTTTGTCCGCCTCTGACATACTTTTCTACTTTCCCAAAGTTTCCAGTGACTCGCCTGACTTGTGGGGTGAAGCGGGGAGGGTGAAGCCGAGCGCCAGATCTGGGTTGTTGCCCGGGAAGGTGCTTGTTGCCGAGCTTTAAATGATCCTGTTTCACACACTTGTCACTTCTCCAGGCTGGCAGGTCCTCACTTGCCTCCGAGCTAGCTGCTTATAGGGTTGTCATCAGCGCAGTTAATGTTAATCTAATGCTAATATACATGTTGCCAGCTCTCTGCAGCTTCAGGACACCTGTTTCTGAGCACATGGCGAGGCATCCTCTGACCAAAAGCCACACATAGTGAAAGAAAGTCTGACGCCTATCCAACCTCTGACCATTTCATCTTCATCCCAACAAAAAGGCACAAAAACAACGCCAGACCCTTCATCAGTTTAATCGTCCCACGTCCGAAGATTTCAAGCTAATTATTCCAGCCTTTAATTATTCCATCGCAGTGCTGTTGAGATCTCTTAAAGGCTGCTGGATTAGTGGATTTGGAGTATTAGCTGGGAGGGTTGGCAGACCTCTGCGCTGTGATTCAGGGGGGTTGTGAAAAGCATCTTCAAAAGGTAGCTTGAACAGCACCTTCACAGGATCATTAGCAGCGGATAAATCCACGTTAAGTTGCTTAAAAGCGTGTAAAGGTGAGCCATGTTTAGGCGCAGACACTTTTCAGGGAGGAGGCTAATGAGACGCGACGGTGACAGGATTTAAGCCACTTTGGGAGGAATTGTTTACAAGTTACTTTAAGGGCTTATGTCAGTTCTGGTCAGCATCAGCGCCTGATGAAAACTTCAGGAGTAAACGTTTGCTCTAATTGACATTCTTAGTTGGTGAGCTGCACCTTCTTCGGTGTCATGATCTGCATTCAAGGGATGCTGATGATTCATTCGCTCATTGCGTTCCACCTAATGCGAAGCAACGTTTCAGACTGAGCAGGTTTGGGTTCGCACAGAGCCAAACCCTCGCCCAGATCCAGCGCTGCGCAAAATCAATTGGTACCTTTTTGAAAGTCTCGTTGTGCCTGGAGCCGACTGTCAGGTTCAACTTTTCTTTGCTTATGCTCGTTAAAGATGCTTCCCATCACGCTGCTACCTCTGAACTTGCTCCATCTCCAACACCCCCCCCCCCCCCCCCCCAGCTCTCCAAAATGAGAGCAGCTCGTCCTGCGGCTGACAGCCGAGATGTTTTGAAAGCAGGTCGGAAAAGGTTAGAGTGACAAACATGCAGCGGGGCAGTGAAAAAGACAAAAAGAATCTTGCTTTTTAATTATTTTATTAAGAGGCTTGATGCTATTAAATGCCCCAGATACATTCACCCTATAGTTCTCAATTAGACTTGACAGTTGCTGCTTTAACAACAATAAATATAGCAAAGGGCTGCGCCTTAGGCCAGGAAGGACCCCTAACTATGACCCTCATATTTAATGATGAAAACAAGCACACACCGCCTCTCTCGAGCACACACATGCACTCGCAGGCATGTTCATGCACATACACACACACACACACACACACACTTCCTCTGTGTGCTGTGGCTCCATGTTACAGACACACTGATGCTTTGTTAAGGCAAACAGCCTCTCTGAGGTTTAGCAAAGCATCTGATTCTGAGCTGGAGGACACTACACCTCGACAAGGTTCGGAGAGGACATCGTCTTAAAGAAAATCCTGCTAAATTATTTGTAAAATGCAGATTAGCATGTCAGGAAATGATTTAACTCTGTGCCTAAACATCTGCATGTTACTGGTGGAGGATAAAGAAAGAAGGTACAAGGCATTAATGAAAAAAGTTTCAGGCTTGCCTTCAAAAAAACTGATTCAGCATGAAGAAGGCTGCATTTCCATGACATCTTTTGCAAATTAAAAGTGATATTTCTAAGTTTCGACAAACAACAATTGCGATTTGCAATTCCCACCTTGTCTTGCGGTGTATGTAAAGTTGCCACGTAGCGTTATTTTGGTGTTTTCCACTTGCTGTGGAGAATTTGCTACGGCTTTTTCAAGATTTTCTCCCTCATTTTCTTTTCTAAAACTCTAAAATTCCTTGTTGTTTGTTCAATACCGCCCCACCTCTACCGGAAATGACCGGTACAACCTCTCACGTCACGTCCGGGAACACTTAAGTGCGAAAAGTGTTTTCATTAAACTTTTGCGATAGATTTCTAAACCTCATGAGAGCGTAATAACCTTATAGATATTTTAGTCTTTTTTAAAAATGTACATGTTTCCATGAGCTTATTGCGATATTTAGTTTTTGTAGAATTCTAGATGTAATGAATCTTATGACGCAGCTGGAGGATTTAGTGCAGGAGAGGTTTATAAAGTCTCCCAGTGGACGCATTAAAGTCCACTTGAAGCTAATTTCTAAATTAAAATCCATTCTGGATTTTATTGCTTTGTTTCAGAAAATATAAAGGCAATAAACACCTTTAAATTTTTGCTTTTATAATTTTTTTTTCTCATTGTTTTTAGGTTTATTTGATATTTATTACTTTTTATTTAAACACCAGTGTTAGCTCATTGGGCAGTGAAGCCTGCTCAGTCTGAGTGGTTGTTGTGCTCCTGCACTGCATCCCAACGGTGGTGATGTGGGACTGGGCCGTATGCGGTCTGGGTGGTCTCTGTGGTCATAGGTGGGGTGACTGTCAATGTGGACGGAACCCCCCAGACATTGTTCCACCACAGCTTGCACGGGATTGGAGTTTGTGGAACTTATTTTTAACTGATATGTAATTATTCCTGTTATGTAAAGCACTTTTAAGAGTGCCACATCAATATGTTTTTGTTTGATAGTAAATTGCTTAATACAGGAGTCTGCTGCGATATACTAATCTGCTGGTAACTATGGCGACAGCCTACTGGATAGCTCAGAGGATGTCTGCATCTTTGCCCATAAACAAGCTAAATTTTAACCGTGTTCAACCTTTTATGGTAAATTTACTGAAATGGTGCAGAATTTATTTACAGTATTTAATGTATGTATTTAATTATGATATTGATAAGAGAAAACTATTGTGAACACTGTTTGTGACTTTTATGGGACAGAATTTCCAGGTGCAGCCGAGGTTTTGAGAGGATCCGGTTTGGTGGCCTCAGAAATGGGTCTCTGTTCTTTGCAGATGATGTGGTTCTGCTGGCTTCACCTGGTGTGATGTTCAGATCTTACTTGAAATATTCACAGCCGAGTGTGAAGCTGCTGGGACGAACTTCCAAGTCTGAGACCGTTCATTGGCTGGAAAAGTGAGGAATTTCCTCTTATAGTCAGAAATGAGGTCCTCGAGTATCTTGGGGTCTTGTTCAGGGGTGAGGGAAGGATGGAGGGTGTGATGGACAGGCGGATTGGTGTGGCATATGCACTAGTGTGGACTTTGTGCAAGTCCGTTGTGATGAAGAAGGAGCTGAGCCAGAAGGCAGGGCTTTCAATTTACCAGTCGATCTATGTTCCTATCCTCACCTCTGGTCATGAGCTGTGGGTCGTGACCCTCCACAGGGTGGTCGTGCTCTTCCTTAGAGATCAGATGAGAAACTCGGCCATCCGATAGGGCATCTGGTTAGGATGCCTCCTGGACATCTCCCCGATGAGGAATTTTATCTCCTGGCTGGCCTGGTAACGCTTTGTGGCACATTTATTACTTTGTGTTGACACACATGTAGGTGATGGAAGCTGGATGTTATCCTGTTGGGGTGGGTGGGTGTAGTTAAGCCATGGGGTGTTAATAGTTAGCTGTCTTCAGTCAGATGTGTAAATATAAGAGCAGACCAGGAAATCAAGTGTTCCTTATTATGTTTGAAAGTTATTGTTTTAATGAAATGGATGAGGTGAAACGCTTTCCTCCTACTTTTCTTTGACCTTAGGTCTCATCCACACAGTTGATTCAGTCACAGTGTAGGTTTTCTAATTAACTTTGACCTTGATGAGTTGTAAAAAAAAGTCTTCATTATCTGTGTCTTCCTTTTGTGCTCTTTAGCTCTGAGAGTCTGTATCCAAGGACTCGTGATTACATCTCAGCAGGCCGGTGTCTCTGTTTTCTGTTCATTGCTTTGTACATGTTGTCTGCTCAAGCATGATGGTTTTTAGTAGAAGTGCCATTGAAAACTTTAGCACCTGTTCGTAGGATCATGACTTCAGCTGGAATTTGTTTTCAGTTGCTTGTTACTGAAGCAGTGTGTGAAATCCTGCAGTGAAGCAGTTTATAGACGCTCACACAGGTGCAGATTCTTCCTGTAGTCTTCCCTGATGGTTCTGGACTGATCTGATGTGGAAACACAAGCGGTTCCTTCTCATTTCTATTGTGCTTGTTGAATTTGTATTTAATGCAGAATAGTAGGATGTGTTTTAGGAAATGCAGCCGTAGCTTCCATTTACACTGGAACATTCAACATGGACTCTGTAATTATTTGTAAGAAGCTCTAAAGAAACAAGTGAAATTGTTTAATTTGCTTTGCTCTAAACTACCAACTACCTTACTCAGAAAGTTTGATTTAATCAGACGGTATTACTTCGGTTATTTTAATGAAGTTGTACAAATATTTGGTTTGGGGGATGAATTTGTTTTAGAACTAATCCATTTGGTTATTTAATCTTGAAATTGGGCTCAGTTAGGGATGTGTCATTTTGATTGACAGGTACGTGACATCCGGCACCAAGAAGTGTAGCACGACCGCGGATTTTTAGCTGGCTAACGGCATCACTTGGCTTTAGCTCTGGGCTACAGGCAGCTCAGAGTTGATTCGCCGGGTTAGGTCAATCATCACACCTTCCATGTTCATAGCACCACCTTTTTGCCCTTAAAATTATGTTAAATTTATTGATCATCAAGACACATTGGTTATTGGTTTTATTTTTAGCGTTGGGAGACGAGCCAGAAAACAGAAAACTATGCTGTGAGTTTATGGGTTATGGGCAAACCAGTATTTTCTGAGATAATTTAATCATTCATGTTTGGGTGAGTGTTTCCATTATCTGACCAGCTCAGAATTGGGCGTTAAGAAACCATTTAGCTGTTTTATCAGTAAAATAAATGGATCCCAGTCGCAGTCAGGACAAAAATATTTTACTGGAAAGAAATATTGACATTTGTAAGGTAAAGAAAATAAAACAAAAAGTTAACAAAGAGTTTACATCAATAATAATGTTCTAATGGCTCTTTTGATGGAAACACCACCCACTCCCCAGATCAAAAAAAAAAAAAAAAAGAAAAAGAAAAAAAGTGGCTTCTCTCGACAATTTCATTAACGATGTGGAGTCTGGAACAAGCCGCCATCGTTCTCGCAGTCGGTGCATCCATCTGCACAGGCGTGTGCAGAAACACATGAAGGAAAGGAGAACTAGAGTTTCCCGTTGGCGAAGGCTCCTTCTTGGAACTGAGGGATGAAGCTCTTGAAGTAGGCCCTGAGGGGGAGGGAGACACGTTCAACATCAAAATGTGACGGTAATTGTGTTTAAAGCATCAAGCTGATTCAGTGGGTCAGTCGCATCCTCATTGTGCATCAAAGTGAGTGTGTCTGCTTCCCAGAAACGCAGTTAGTCTTGTTAACTGATTCTCTTTCCGTCGGATTTGTACGTCTACTGTTGCAGCAAAGAGCAGAAGTTAGTCTTTGTGTTTTGTATCAGGCTAGACTAGAAGTATTTCTTCCTGGTCATTCTGATGACCCACTCGTGCCCCTTTTCCACTGAAGCGGTCTCAGCATCTTCCTGGTGCATGTGCACAGCCTGGACTGCCGGACTCTGCTGCTTTGGGTCTTTTAGTAGCAGAAATCCAGCTGTTCAGTGCAGCTAATGGCTGCACTAGGAAGTTATTGGGATAACTTGAAGTTCACGGTGGTGAATCTTCTGCAGATTTGATCAACCTTCTTGTGCTTCAAATATGCTGCATGAATCACTGTTACTGATTTACACATCTGCATTGTTGGTCCTTTACTGTGATTAAACAGTAAAGGACTAAAACAGCTGTTTAAATCACCGTCTCTTTGCTCATCTAGATTTAAGAATCTGTCACCATGACGAGCTGGAGGAAGTTGCCAGGGAGACGGCAGCATGGACTTCCCTGCCAAGGCCACGAGGACCTGATCTCAGGTAAGCGGTAGTGTCCCACTAAAATGTTTGGTAGGTGCCGTTTTTGGCACTTAGCCCCTCACCAGCAGTGACAAATGAATGAACAAGTTTTTCTTTCTTCCAACATACTTTGCTCTCTTGGCCATCTCATTGCCGTCCCAGCGGGGGCTGTAGGGATACGACGTCTGCACCTGAGAGTACAGCTGCCCGCTGTTGGTGAAGTGGTAGACAGACTGGAAGGTGAGGGTGGGCTGGTCTCTGGGGAAGTACAGCGGGAGATCCACTACAAGATGGAGGGATGAAAAAAAAGATGAGTAAACGCCTCAAAAATCAAGCATCTGAGATGCGTGCTGGACTCCTACCATGTACGAGGAAGCAGAAGTCTTTCCACATCAGCAGAAGGGTGAGTTTTGTGAATCCCTCTGCATCGTACTCCACCACCCCCCTGCAACACACAATTTAGTCACGTCTCATATTTATGAATGATGCTGAACTCAGCGGAGGGCCGTGTAGTTGACTCACATTCCAAAGTGGCTGAGAAAAGCAGCGATGTACTCCCTTCTCTTGTGGTAGCCCTGGATGACGTACTGCACCTGCAGAAGATAGAGTGTTATGAGATGAAGACAAGGATAACATTTCACTATTACCACATTGGGACCAGATGCTTGTTCATTATTTTAGGTCTCCTAAAGCTTTAAAGCACTGCGATGGACTGTCGAGCTGTCCAGGGTGTACCCCGCCCTTCGCCAGAACAGTGCTGGGATAGGCTCCAGCTTCCCCGCAACCCTTCATCAGACTAAGCAGTTAGGATAATGAATGAATGATGAATAAAGCTTTAAAGTCAGCTGGCACAATACCGATAACTGAATGCTTCTCAGTGGTTAAATATCCAAAGTAAAAGGCTTTAGGACCTCACAAATATACATGTACATGATCTCTGCAGGAACTCAGTTTGACTCAGGCTCTTGTTTACTTATGTTTATGTGGAACAGCAGAGGCAGAAATTTAGCTTTCTCAAAAGCTGCAAGCACTGTACATTTATACGTGTGTGTATCAGGGCTGCACAATTATGACTAAAATATTAATCACGATTATTTGAATTAATATTGTAATCACAATTATTCATTCTGTCTGGAAAAACATGTATTTTTATTGCACAACTTGTAAACGACCTACGTGGCAACTCTACATAGCGCTCCAGCTCTATTCCACAGAGATTTTTCTTAGAGCCCCTAAGAATAGCCCCTTTGGAAAAATAATGACAGGAAGGGATCTCATATTTTTTATCCAGTGTTGTGATGCAGCTGTATTGTCCATTCTCGACATGACTTGCTCTTATCAGTCTAAAGATTGTTCCATCCTCCATGAGAAGGATCAATGTGGGCAGCGATGTCTGTTTTTTTATGCAATGAAGCTGATTATTTCATATTTAACGAGCAACTTTGTCCATGGCAGGGCAGGTTGTGCACGCAGCAGGGTGCTGCCACGTGGTGTTGTAAAGATTTTTGTAGTTTTTACCACCTCCATCAGCTGTTTAATCAAAATCCGTTTTACCTGCAACAGGAAAAATGCGGAAGTGGTATCTTCCCTCTTCATGCTTTTCCATGTTAACCACCTCCTCACATGTCCACCCAATCCTACGATATTCAACTGGCTGCTGGTAAATGGTGTACATGCTTGGTATTTAGGGAGCTTAATGACGCCTTAACCACACGTTCGCCCCCTGGTCGTTAGCAAGCTATTGGTTGAGAACCTGAGTGATCAGAGACGCAGCAGAGCTCGTGTGGTGAATATAAATACTGACGACGATCAGGTTTATTTAATTGTGCAGTATAAATATATATATATGCATATATACACAATAATATATATATATTATTGTATTCTTAAACACACCAGACTCAAATCATTGTGCTGAGGTTTATCGACCGTTGGATCTGTGTCATTCAAGTCATATGTGTTGAAGCAGGAATACACCAAAAACCTGCAGAACGCTCGAGGAAGGGGCACTCATTCCAGACCTACAAGGGTCCAGTAGATTTCCCATGTATCCCTGCTCCAACACACCTGACAAGCTGATTCAGGAATATCTTGATCTGCAATAAGGCCAGCAAACCTGATGTTTTGTAGCAGTTGTTCGAAACATAACCTACTGTATCCGATAACAATGTTATTCCTTTGAAAGAAATTAGAGCAGACTTTATCTTTTCTGGCTCAAAGGAAAACTGAAAGTGATCTAGTCTCTGATGACAGTAACACTACTTTGGGGGGAAATATCCATGGCCACTTAAAGATGTAACTTATCCAAGTGGACGTACATTAACCATTTTTCTGCACAAATGACCTGAAGTTTTTAGCACATGTTGACAGGTGTGATTAATAAAGTTCAGAGAGGAGAAGCTCAGGGCTCACTTCACCGCTGAACATCCTGGGCAGGTGAGAAGGCCTGCAGTCAGCCAGCCAGTGAGCTGTGAAGGTGACCTGACATGCTCACGAAGCTGCAGTATCATTTCATGGTCGTCCTGCAGGTGAAACTATCCCTATCTGGTTTCTGGCCTCTGCAGAAGACCACAAACAGGCTCTTAACGCCTGTATCTGTAAAAGTCTACGTGCTTCGCAGCAGCAGTGAACTCGTGTGGTTCATCTGAGGGCGGGATGTATCATGGTCTTGATGGTTTTGCGACTGCAAACTGCACATTGGTGATTACTCATCAACCACGTATGAATGGCAGCAGTTTGTGAAAGAGGACAGTAGTAATCTCTGTTTGATGGGCATCATCTCTGCAGGAACTCAGTTTGTGACTCAGCCTCTTGTTCAATTATGTTTACATGGAACAGCAGAGGCGGCAATTTAGCTTTCTCAAAAGCTGCAAGGTCGCGTACTAAGCACTGTTTATTTTACCACACTGAGTGTTTTAAGGGAACTGTGGATCACTGCACTTTCACACCCACAATAAGAATGGATTTCCTGCCCCCACTGCCAATGTGACTTCCAGCCAAGCCCTCCTATTGGCTGCCTGGAGCACAGAGTGATGCAAGACAGGTGATCTTGCTCTGCAGGTATTCAAACCTGCCCGCACCCATGACTCCTCACCCCTGCATTCATTTTCTGTGTGTGATGCAACAACGCCGGCAGTGCTCACTGCTGTGCGATTAAAGATCTCTGTCACTTTCACACCACCCCCGGCTTTCGTATAATAAGTGTGACTGATCTGATTTTTTATTAAAATTTATGCTTTTGGTTGTCTGAGCACATCTATACCGTGCAGCAAAAAGCAAATGCAGTTCTCATTTGGACACACGAAGGTTGTTACTCCTGTCTTTTCCCAAAATTACAAAGTTGGCATAAAAAATTAATCAGCTGGATGACTCAGGTTGTGTATTATCACACCACTATTATTACTTAGATGGTACTTCAACCTTGCTAAAACTGAAACGTGCATGTCTGCCAGAGATCTGTCCAACCAAACGTGAAGTCTTTACCACCGACTTCAGAATAAATCATCACCTGAACTACACGGCATTACGGGGAAAAAAAAGGAGCAAACAGGGAATCTAATATATAACAAGCTAAGCAGAAGCATCTGTGGAAAGTTAAACAGCATTTTCATAGCAGCAAATTCTTTTTCCTCAGAAATAAGCGGCTAAAGGGACTTATAAAGACGAGAGGCCTCTCGACCTTTAGGGGAGGTATTACTTTTGATTGGTTGAGGATTTCTAGTTGTTTGTTTCCACTTTTCTGTCTGTAGGTGCTCAGCCGGAATAGGGTGGACTGCCCTCTCCGGGTCAGGAGTCAGGTCCTGCCTCAAGTTTAAATATCTTGGGGTCTTGTTCACGAGTGAGGAAAGGATGGAGCGTGAGATTGACAGACGGATCGGTGCAGCGTCTGCAGTAATGCGGACTCTGCGCCGGTGAAGAAGGAGCTGAGCCAGAAGGCAAAGCTCTTGATTTACCAGTCGATCTACGTTCCTACCCTCACCTATGGTCATGAGCTGTGGGTCGTGACCGGAAGAACGAGATCTCGTATGCAGGCAGCTGAAATGGGTTTCCTCCGCAGGGTGGCCGGGCTCTCCCTTAGAGATAGGGTGAGGAGCTCGGTCATCCGGGAGGAGCTCAGAGTAGAGCCGCTGCTCCTCCGCATCGAGAGGAACCAGTTGAGGTGGCTCGGGCATCTGGTCAGGATGCCTCCTGGACCTCCCAGGCACGTCCCTCTGGGAGGATACCCCGGGGAAGACCCAGGACACGCTGGAGGGATTATATCTCTCGGCTGGCCTGGGAATGCCTCGGGATCCCACTGCAGATGTGGCTTGGGAGAGGGAAGTCTGGCCATCCCTGCTTAGGCTGCTGCCCCCGTGACCCAACCCCAGATAAAGGGTAGAAGATGGATGGATGTCTGTAGGTCAGGCTTAAAATCCACCATAAGTCTTGAAATAGTTTCTCTCTTTAATGACACACTACAGGACTTTTGCAGTTTTTCTGTCACACGCCCCCTATCGACAGCAGAGTCAGCATCCATCTTGCTTCTTACCTTTTAGCTCTCCAACCAGCAAAAGATAGCCTCTTTTAGGCCTTGTCCAAACGTAGCAGGTATCTCAAAAAACAGATATTTTTCTCCGATTTGAACTGTCAACCTCATGTAAACACTAGCCTGGCACACCAGACTGGTGTACCCGATATGTTCAATACAGAGTGACTCAGTCTGGAGTCCCTCTCCTTCACAGAGATTCGCATTGGTCTTAAAAAAAACCCCCAAAAAACAGCTACTTTGATTGGTTGATCTAAGGAGACTCTTTCCTTGCGTCAACACGTATTCCTCAAAACATTCAAGATGGTGCACGGACGTAGCGGGAGTTAGTTTTTTTATTTTTTACTGTTTTAGTAAGAGACCAGGAACATTAGCCTGGCATGTCAGACTGTGGAGTGTTCTAATTATTCAATACAGAACGACACAGGTCATTTATGTCTCCTGTACTGCACGCCATGTTTGTTCTGCGTTTGTTTATTGCGCCCTAGAAATCCGTTGATGCGAGTGAGTCCCCAGACTCTACGCTGGTACAGCAAGAAAGTCTGGCTTGCCAGGCTAAGAAAACACAGATTTATGCGATTAAAAAATTATTCTTTATAAACCTCCGACCAAAGTGAAGATGTGCGAATACTCCGTTTGCATGTCTGCGACAGAACATACCATATCATGACGTCATATGTGCGACTTTTTGTTTCCAACAGCATGGATATCTGGATGCATCTAAAACTGTAAGACAGGAAGTGATGACAAACCAATTTCTTCGTTCCTCTGGTTCAGGAACCAGGAGGGCTTCTAGCTGGTGAAATGGAGCCAATGGCAAGAAGTGCAGTAACAGCATCTCGCCTGTAGATGGCGTGTATTTATTCTTTTTAAGTGTAATAATGAATACACGCCATCTACAGGTAAGATGTTGTCACTGCACTTTTTGTGATTGGGTGCTTTTTTTCACAACAGTTTCTCTTTTTGTACATCACTTCCTGTCTGACAGTTTTAGATGCAGTCGTAAAATTCTGACAAACTACTCGAAAAGCCCAAATAGTGTATTTATAAGTGCGTTTTTATCCAACATATGTTCCTACAGTATTTTTCGACATAGGATTTAAGGGGGGTTCTAACCTTCGACATGCTCTGTAAGTTATGTGTTGGTTAAATGATTGATTTCCACTGCTGCTTGCCAAATCTTTTTTTTTTTTTTTTTTTTTTGTCTTGTCCAGCATTTAAGCAAGCAGACTGATGTTCTGGATGCTGTGTTCTGCTGAGCAAATTTATTTTGCCAAGGGGAACTTTTGTAGATGTAATGATCCCCTTGTATTTCTTGATTCTTATTTTATTTTTCAATTTGTTTTGGATAATAGCTTGTATTACAGAGTTTATGCTACTGGACCCGACCGGAAAGGACAGGAAAGGGGCAGAAAGAGAACAGAAAAGAGAACATAAAAAAAACAAAAAAAAAAAAAAAACAAAAGAAAGAGATCAATGCATACATGTATATGCACATACATACCCACCTACATATATATATGTATATACACTCGCACATACATTATATATATACATATATACATACATACATACACATACACATACATACACATGCATACACACACATGTACACATACATGCATACATAAAGATAGATATACATACATACATATACACATACATACACACACATATATATATATATATATATATATATACACATATACACATATACATACTCACATACATACACATACACTCACACATATGCATACATATATACATATCCATACACATACATACATACACATACACATAAGTACACACACATACCCACCCACACACATAAATATATACACCCACACAAGCCAACTCTAGATTCGTGGAGAACAAAACCGTTGACAATCATGAAGACCAGAAACTAGCAAGTTAAGTCAAAAAGACAGAAAGAGAGGTACCTGCTGTTAGTGAATAAACTTGCTGGATGACTCAGTGACTGTGACACATGCAGAACATTCATGCAGAACATTCAGAGTGGAACGTGTTTAGAGAAGAGTGATCATGCCAATGTGACCCCGCCCGCCTACAGCTAGAGGAAGGCCAGGAGAACCCAGAGACCCGGGTAACCGACAGTCACCCCCAGGTACAGATCCCAACCCCCCCACTCCAGAGCCAGCCATGCATCTGCCCAGGAGGTGGCGAAGGAGGTGCCCAACCAGAGTCCCCCGCAGTCAGGGGGAACAGGCCCCAGCAGGCCCAGGCCGGCAAGGGCCGATCCCGCCGGGCACCGGCCACCTAGGGCAGACAGAGCGCAGGCCCCAGGGCCCCAAGAGCCCGTGAGCAGCCCCCCGCCCCCGCAGGCAGAGGGCACAGCCCACACCGACGGAGGACCAGGATCCCCAGACCGCCACCCAGCGGCAGCCAGGTCGCACCCCAGCGCACCAGCTGCGCCCCCGGGTACAGGACACCACCCCCCCACCACCAAACCACACACACATATACATGCATACCCCGCCCCCCCCCCCCCAACACGCACTCCCCTCACACATATACATGCATACCCCCCCCCCCCCCCCCCCAAACACGCACTCCCCTCTCAACCCCCATCCACACAACCCTCTGCAATCCATGCACATCATCCATAACATATACAACCCCACCCCACCTCTACTCACTCACCCATACCAAGTCACACGAACCCCAATCGCCCCCGCCCCCACACACGCTCACCCCCCCCCCCCCCACACACACACACGCTCACACCCCGCCACCCCATCCCTCTACTTCTACCCAACCACACATGCCCCACCAAACACCCCTCCACCACCCATAGCCCCCCTCCAAACTTCACCCTCACTCACACATCCCATTCCGCATATACACCCCCCCCTACACACACACACACACACACACACATACCCTCACTCCTCCAACACAGGCACACCCCAATACAACCCACGCGCCAACATACCCCTCCACACACACATCTACTCATCCTCACACATCCCTATCCCCTACCCACCTATATCCCTAACCCTAATCCCCCCCCCAGCCATCCCACCATCCATCTGTAACCCCATACACCCACTCCCACACATCCTCACCTCACCCCTCCATCATGTCCCATGTGAGATACCTCAGAGGGGGCAGAGGACAGGATGGCCCCGATCAGGGCCCCCATAATTACCGCCCACCACTCCCAGCGTCCCCCCCCACCACCCCACAGATGCAGCCGACCCAGCACCCCCCCAGGGCCGGCGACAACCCTCCTACAGCCAGGCCAGCCCAGACTTAGGCCTAATGGACGGCACTCTTCCCCCACCCGTACCCCCCCCCCAGTAAAGCCCCGAGAGCAGGGGCATGCTTGCCAAATCTTACTGTAAACAAACATGAAGCGGCTTTGACAGAAAGAGGTAATAAAACAGTAGGAATTCTCACACCTGAAGGTTTTAGGTTATCTAAGAGCGCTACCAACGTCTTACTTAGGTAGAGGAAACAGAATTTCTGAAGAAGGCAGGTTCTTTGAATTATTTGGCTGAATGATAAAAATGTTTGCCCAAATTTGACGTTGCTCCCAAAAATCAGCCACATGACGACCTCATGCCACCCATAAAGAACTTGCTGTCATCTGTCTAGACTAGCTCCTCATCAGGACAGCTTCTTACAACATTTACCAGTGCTGTAACTGAGCCATGAGTGCCACAAGTAGTCCTGATTTGGGCTAAATGTGTCCTCTGTGTGTGTTGGTCCTAACAGAGAAGGTGGGTTACTGGCCGGTAATTAACACCAGCGTGAAGCCCTTGTCTTCAAGTTAGTCATCACCTGACAAAGTTCTGGATTTACCCAAATGCCAGACTAAATAATTATTAAGCTTAAGAAAAACTCAAACCGCTTAATCCAATTCAGGGTCGCGGGGAAGCTGGAGCCTATCCCAGCTGTCTTTAGGCGAAAGACAGGGTACACCCTGGACAGCTCGCCGGTCCATCACAGGGCCACACAGACAACAACCACTCACGCTCACACTCACTCCTAGGGGCAATTTAGAGTAACCAATCAACCTAACATGCATGTCTTTAGATGGTGGGAGGAAGCCGGAGTATCCGGAGAGAACCCACGCATACACGGGCAGAACATGCAAACTCCACACAGAAAGGCCACTGACCAATCTTTCCCCCGCCAAGGATCAAACCAGTGACCTTGCTGTGAGGCTACAGTGCTAACCACTATGCTACCGTGCAACCCACTTAAAAAAAAAACTACAAACCATAAAAACAACTTACTGGACAGTATGTTGGCTCATCATACAGTAAACCAGTTAGTGGGGCCACAGAAACACAAATGAAGACGGTAGGGTGACTATATCCAGGACGAAGGTTTGCAGATAACCAACACTTTGCTTCTGAAACGACTTCCATGCAGTCCTGCCAGAATGGTTCCAGCTAAACTGGACTGGATTGCCCAGAAAGGACTCTGCAGGAGTTTTATGTCAGTACTGTCAAAGATTTCTCCGCTTAAAAGCGTTTTCATCATGACAGGAGCCTCCTTTGTTAAAAAACTACTCAAAAAGTCCAAGTTTTCCTTCTAAATGATTAAAATATTGCTGTGAACGCTGGACTCCAGCTAGTATCAGAACAGGCCTTCTACACTCTAAACTGCACCTAACTCAGGTCCCTTTGTATTATAAAGACACTGCTTTTCCACACACATGCTGGAGCCTCCAACACAAGACATGAGAGACAGTCAGGCGCATGTTATTCTGTTGGTCGGGCTCCAGGTGAACAGGAAAAGATGGAGGCTATCTGCGTGCTTCATGTGTGAGGGTGCGGGGGAAGGGCAGTTGCCTTGAAGGAAATGGCATAACATCACATCTATGCTGCATATCTACTTGTCAACCTGCTGAGGCCAGCGAGCCCTCAGACAGCCGGTGGAGGTTGGCCAGCTCGCCCACGCAGGCAGACGACAGACACACGTGCACAGATACACACAAACACAACATCTTTTCCTGGATGTATGCTTTGCTGCACAAAATGTGTAATGAATGATTCATGCACCTGTCACACAACTGCACAAAGAGTATGGAAACGTGCAATTAAAATGTGTATTTGTAGTAAAATACATGCAGTTCTGTGCAAAAGCCTTGAACCACCTGTCATTTCTTTACACTGTCTTTACTGGATGTGCAAGCAAATCTAAATAAAGTACTTCAAGTTTGCAATTGAAAGTGAATATTTGTTTTAAGCGGTTTCTTGTTTAACATAGTCTCTTTTGTGTCCTTTATTTATGTTTTTAGGAAAAGTTCTCCAGACTTTACAAAGCTCTTCTTTATCTAATGTTATTTCCTTTTCCTTGTTTTCATTCTAAAAGATGCTTTTAATGTTTTATTGTCTCTGAAGCACATTGAATCATTCTGCTGTTGAACTGTGTTATATAAATAATCATGCCTTCTGCCTTTTGATCTGTTCTCTCTCCAGATGATCCCACACTGCTTTCAGGTTCAGGTTCTGGGTAGGATCCATCCCTCCATCAGACCTGCTGCCACTGATTTTCAGTCCAGTCCTCGTGTCATGTGACACACCTCCGCCTTTTCACCCTGCTTCCCTTCCTTACAAATGGCTTCCTGGCAGCCACGTTTCCATGGAGACCGTTTCTGATGAGGCTCTGGCCAACAGCAGATGGCTCAACTGAAAGGTTCATATACATCTTTCAGGTCCTGGCTCAGGTTTTTTGCAGAATTTCAGACCCTGTTCATCTGCTATAAACTGCGTTTTTTGGGAATCACATAAATGATTACAAATATTATATTGATAGGAAGATACTTAATGAAATATTAATGATTTACTAGGAAGGGGGTGAGATAATATATGTTTGTACATCCTCCCACTCATCATCAGATATGTAAATACAATATGTAATTGTCATTTATGTTTATTTATTTATTATTATTGGTAGCTATTGTTTGTTCAAAATAAATGTATTTATCATCACCTTTTTTGTGCTGAAATTCTATTTTCTCTCATCTTTGCTGTATTTTTTTAAGACTTGTGTATTAATTCCCCATTTCCTGTTAAGATAAAGGATGGAAAACAGTTTTGGGCAATAATCTGGCATGTTTACATTCATATCTCATGTAATGGTAATTAATTTGCCTCTTTCTGTCCACATTAATAAGCTGAAATGGATGCAAATACTGCCTCTTGGAGACAGGCCGCTGGTTACAAAGAGCCAGTTTAAAAACTATTCCAGTGGTTCATGTGTCGACAACACGGGTTCATTCTTTGAGTTAGGAGCCTTGTTTATGCCTGAATTATTTATTAGTGAGTTAAATGACTAAAAAACATTTATCTGAAAATAATGGGAAACAAAGACTGGACTGAAAATGTGTGAAAAAACTTTGGAGAACTTGCTGAATGCTAATTTTACAGATGACTGGTTGGAAGCGAACAGAGTCATGATGTTCACAGTTTTCTACATGTGTTCACAACATGAAAAAAACATTTTTACCTTGTTGGTGAGCAACTGACACACTTGAGGGACGTAATCAATTAGACATCCTCCGCTGGGAAACGCTGGGATATGAAGTGCTGAAGAGCCTCCCAGAGCACTGATTAGAGAGGAGCAAAACAACATCAGCCGAGACATTCTCATCATTACTCTACATTATATATTACACATTAAATCTGATCTATTTTAAGACCCTTTAATGGCTTGAGGACCAATTCTAGACAGTGCATGGACGCTTGACTTTATGGAAGCAAATGTTAAGTATGGAGCAAAACAAATCCAATATGAAGCACATTAACATTTGCTGCTATGTACCTGAAATTGAGGAATTTAAAAAATGGGGTGGTGAGTCATGCCTGTGGCATCTTCTTCATTCTCCTTCACTTGTTCAGTTATTATTTTGACATCCTTCTGATTTAATCCTGCAGCACAGCTCCATTAGTGATTAGCGCATGCTTATTTAATCAGGAAATCTGCTGCTGCAGCTCTCCAGTGACTAACCAAGCGGAGTAGTCACTCCCTCATTTTTTTTCTGTGGGGCAAAAACAGAGGGAATACCCTGAGGATGGGTTAAAGGTCCTAAGAAACCGCTTTAATGCTTTAAATGCTCATTTTAAGACACATAAAGAAGGGGTTTCTTCCGCTGCTTTCTATTTTTATTTCCTTCTTCATTACAGCAGAGTCACAGGACATTTATAAATTCTCTTTAGTCTTTTGAAGATCAATGCTGAAGTGGCCGTTTACAAGGTTAAGCATGGATAATGCATGCACAAAGCATACATCATGCGACATCATGTCAAATGTCAAAGATATAGTGTATTCAGGGTTGCGAGGCTTTAGGCGTTTTCTTTACAAAGTCTGTCAGATAACATGATAACATAAAGGTAAAACATGGCGAAGCTACAGCTGGCAAACATGAACCCACCAGTTCCATCACATCATCTGTGAGCGGACATAATGCATGAGAATATTCCTATGTTTTCTCACAGTTATGGGACATGAGGTTGTGATAAACACACGAGAGTATTGCGCAAAACTCGAAAGTCCAATTCCAATGAAAAGCTGTGGGAGTTTGAAGGTGGAGAAGCTCCTGATGCAATTTACCGTACTTACATGAGCTAAAACCACAAATATTTATGTGGAAAAAAATGTTGAGACACAAGAAAAGAGGCCTGACTGGTTTAATCTGAACAAACGTGCTGTCACACAGGAGCAGATACCGGCTCTGAGCTGGCTAACGTCGGATAAAGATACCTGTCAAAACGCTCCACGAAGATTCAAGTGCTTGATATGTAACAGCTGTCATTAACTGGTGCTCAGCAGAATATTAATAAGGCTTTGTTCCCAGGGAAGCAGTGCATGTCATAAAGCCATTTTCATTGTCACAATCCTTTGTGGAACTCCAAAGCCACCATTTACAGTAGGCTTTGTGCAGATAATTAGCATTAGCCTGCGCATTCTGCCATGCACCAACAAATAGTCGATTGAAAATGGCTTACAGCTACGAGGAGAGAAGCCTTTGAAAATGAAAGACTAAATGATGCCCATCTATCCACCCACAGATCTAAGAATAGCTCCGTATCATTCAAATGGAAATGCGGACAGAGGAACAAAATAGACGGCTGAGTGTTCGTCATTCATTTGTGTCAGTGGCAGGCATCCGAACAAATGTGGTGCTTTTGGATTTCAGAGTTTCTGCCACAAAAATGTACAGAAGCTGATCAGGCACCAACATTTATGTCTACAAAAGGTCAGTATCTGAGAAATGCAGAGACAGATGGGTAAGTTCCCTCTTCATAGAAGCATCATCTACTCAGTTTCTCTGTCCAGCCTGTCTGGAGATTCACATTGACTCCCTGCAACTTTCAATCATCTTCAGTGTGATTTATTTACTTATTACAAAGATTATGTAGAAATAGAGCTGAAATTATATTTAAAACGTGAAAATTTCACTAATGAACAAATATTTGTACTTTTAGTAATTATTTTTATTTGGTAGAAGGCAGACATTGTGTAGGAAACACTGGACTTACATTAGACACTGCATCATTCAACTGATCCTTTAAAACTGAAGTGGGCAGGTGGCATTGTTTACAATCTCAACTTAGGTCCAAATAAGCCTTAATAACCTTTATATATATATATATATATAATATATATATATATATATATATATATATATATATATATATATATATATATATAAATAAAGGTTATTTATTATTAATTTTAATTTTAATAATATATATATTAATTAAGAGGTTGTTTGCCTTACAGTATACAGATTATAGTATTTTGCTCAGAAGGAAGAAATAAACTAATAAAACAGACATTTCAAACTGTGCTCATAGTTAAAAGTTTTCAATGAGAAAAATATGATTTATTACAAAGTCCCCCCTAAAATGCACCTGAAATCTAAATATAAGGAACTTAGGCTTGACAAAATTCAAAAGATGGCTCCAAAACCAGAAGGTCACAACCAGCAAATCATGAAAGCATATTTTATTCCCACATAGACGATAAATGATGTATTAGATGCTGAAACTTTGACATTTTAATCTCATGGAAAATATGAGCTCATTGTGAATCTATAAAAAGTAGTTCCATGGTGGTGTTTAGCATTGTCGACTTTTAGGAGAGGAAGGTTGTTCCATTCTGGTCTGATGCAGGACCTGATCCTGGACCTGGATTTTTGCCTTCATGATGCTCCAGATGTTTTCCAGTCTAGAATCATGTCTGGGTTTAATGCAGAACTGCCTGAGGGGCGAAGATCACAAACATCTAGTTTTGATCTTCGGCCATGACCTAGGCATACAGAGATTCCTTCTTATACTGTGAATGTGTTGATATTTTACAATGTAAATGGTGGATTCTTTGAAATCTTCACAATTTTAAGTTGAGAAACATTTTCTGAAATCGTTCCAAAATTTTTATTCATTTATTCTCAGACTGATGAGGTTCTGTCCATCTCTACATCTGACAAGTAAGGTTTCTTTTTGTGTTACTGACCTGTTGCTGTTTGTTTGTGTTTTTGTGTTTGACCTTATAAGTCAAATTCTCCTTCAGTTGCTTTTTATTCATACCAGTTACTTTTCCAACCTTTTGTTGCCAATGTTCCTACGTTTAAGAGGTTTTGCTGCCATTAAACTTAAAAATGAGCTCATATGTCCCAGGAAATTGTAAAATGTCTCACTTTCAACATGTGGCATCTTGATGTTCTACTGGGAGTAAAATGTGGGTTTATGAAGTTAACAAATGACAGGAATTTTTGGAATTGGGATTGTACACAGCTGGCTTATTTGGCTTCACCCTCATGTCACACCAGATTTCCTCATACAATATTTTAGGACTTGTTCTTGACTCAGAATGAAAGTAAACAGGCATTATTAGTGAGGAATGGATGTTTTCCCCAACTATAGTACAGATTCTCCATCCAGAACATCCAACCAAACGTGTTTTTATATTTATTTGTTTGCTTTGCCTTTGACAATTCTGCTTTTAAATGAATTTTATAGCTTATCTAATTTTGATTAATTTAAACTTGGACAATGCAGGTTTGGTTGACAATTGAAAATTTATTTATTGTCATTTTAGTTTAAACCGTTCAGCTTGTTGTAGACAGTTTATGTAAAATGCAGTAAATACCCAGAAAAGGCCATTACAGTCATGTTGTGGACACGTTTCTGTCAGAAAACTGTTTATCAGGCTGAGCTCATGTCATATAGACTGAAGCTGAAATTTCACAGTTGTGTTATTGTGACTGAACTCAGCTATTTATGGAACATTAAAGTAGTGCAATCTAACTTTGACCATAAAATATGCGTTTCTGACTTGTTTTGACGACACACTGACATCTGTTTATTTATGAAGCAATCATTTCCCAGCAACGTCCTCAGGCTGAGAAACTGCAGGTCACAACTTTGTGCTGAAGCCTGGAACATTATGCTACAGCTGAGTTAAGCTAGCAACGGCACGTGCTAGCTACTACAAACCCTGACACTAGCTGCTGTGAGGACATCGAGGCTGATTTGTCAAAGGACGATATTAAAAGAGGAAGAGAATAAAAGGGAAGAGGACAAAGCAAGAGGTGAAACATTGGGCTGACTTTTGCTTTTAGAGAGAGCTCAGAGAAGAGATGGGATACAAGTGTTGAATGAATTAGCCATTGTTTGGGGAGCCCAACTAAGAAAATCTGCCCAAAAAGTCAGTTTTTTTTTTTTTGTTTGTTAAAACAAAAAAGTTCCTATTAAAAGTTCCTTTTGGCTTGACTGTGTCAGCGAAGAAGAACCTCAGCGTGCATAAAATGCATCATATATATGAAAGTCCTCATCGTATCACTCCATTAATTTCCACTAGCACACTTGGTTAGCACTGTTTGTATAAAAACATCATGGCTTCAGAGGCAGAAGCTGCGTTTCAATTCCATTTTCTTTGCAAAATAAAAGCAATATTTGTGAGTTTCAACAAACAACAATTGGGATTTACAGGTGTTTCCATTGAACTGTGTTTATCGCATAAGCCTCAGACAAAAATCTTGTCCAGTTTACGCGAATTGTGGCGATTGCCAGGTAGCCACGTAGCGTTAGTTTGTGGTTTTCTGCTTGCCACAGAGAATTTGCTACGGCTTTTTGAAGCATTTCCAGCTTATTTTTATTTCTAAAATTTGCCATTGTTTGTTCGACGCCGCGCCATCTTTACCAGAAATGACCTGGTCATGACCCCCATATCACCTCTGGTGTTACGTAAATGCAAAAAAAAAAGTGTTTCCATTACACTTTTGAGATATATTTCTATATCGAAATATCTGAAAAACCACCTCAAAGCGATATTTGACTTTTTATTTTTTTCCCAAACTGTAGGCGTTTCCATTTGCATTTTTTTCTGCAATATTTTAGTTTTTTAGGTGTGATGGAAACACAAATACTCTCGCTGCTTTAAACTTTAATCAGAACCAGAATCAGATATAGTAAATACGGTACATCAGAAGTGTAAATCTCAATTTAAATCACTTAATTTGATCCACCGTATCGATTCAGTTGGTTTCCTTATATAGGCTGTTATGAATTGGCTTTCATTATGTGTTTTTCCTCTGTCTGTAAAGCGTCTTAAGATGGCATTGCTGTGATTTGACGCTATATAAATAAAGTTGAATTGAATTGAATTCAGTGAATCCTGCAGCACAGGTTTTAGTTTGCACAACAGGGAGCCGAGTTGGTAAAACAGTCCTGAGAAGATGTTGTTTCTCTGACAAAGAGTGTTCTCAGACTCAGTAAGTGCTTTTAACTGATCCTCCTGTGGGTGGACTCAGAATCTAAACATGATGATGTTTTACTCTCCAAGTGGCACCCTGAAGAGTCCCTGCTTCTGCGTCTGCTGGTGACACCACTCTCAACACTACCCACACAAACCGGAGTCATCTGCAGACATGCTGCCTAACACAAAGCCTCTGAGCAATGCAACCTACTGTATGACATATTTACTGTAGAGTCAGTACATGCATGCATGTAAACATACAGACACTCATGCTGTACAGTGACAGGGCTGCCTGTGGCTTCATCAAACGGGGAGATTATCCTCTGTGACTCAGGTGGATGGTGACGAAGCTCAGTTTGTTTGTTTATGTGTGTGAAAGAAGACTGTGTGTGTGTGTGTGTGTGCAGGGCAGTGACAGCGTGAGAGCAGATAAAGGCTCAATTGGAAGGCGGGCGGCCGTGATTCATTATCAAAGTGAAAGATGAGGCCAAGAGGAACTGCTCGGAGATTCAAATGCAGCTTCAGAAGCACAACATTTCCATTTTGATTGCCTTCATCATTTCCCAAAGCCTGGAGGGCTACAGTCTGTTTGTAGACTGCTTGGACCAAATAAATATCCTGTGCTTCCTCTGAGAGCGGACAAGGCACCTCTGGCCTACGGCAACAGGATTTCGTGACCTCTCTGCCCCAACGGTATGAGACGACCGTCCAGGCCTGTCAGTGGTGAAACTATGGAGATTTTCTGCACGTCAACCGTTTGGATAAAATCAAATTAACTAAAGCTTCAGCCAGAACTGTTAGAAGCTCTGTTAGCAGTACGTGAATGATCAGGAAGAGTCAGGTTTGCTTGCTCAGCCTTTCAACCAGCTGTAGATGCTGTACTTCTCAGGAGCGATTGTCCTGCAGGTTTTTGATGCTTCCCTGCTGAAACACACCTGATCGGGGGGGGGGGGGGGGGGGGGTTCAGAATTTCCCTGCAGCAACACACCTGACATGGATCAGACCTAATTAGCAGATCTTGCATGAAACTCTGCACTGGTCTGATAATTAACCATTGATGTGAGTCAGTTGTGCTGCAGCAGGGAAACTCTGAAACCCTGCAGGACTACAGCCCTCAAGAGGTCGGAGTTACCCACCAATACACCTGATTATCAATCGGCTTATGCTGAGCTAGATATTTGAGTGAAATGTATGAAATGTGCAGGACAGTAGTTGGAGCAAATTCCCGGCTAACGATGCATTGTCATTCAGAAAACCTTCAATCATTATTTACTGATTTTGCATCATTCTTTATGCTTTATGTTGAGATTTTTAATTGACTCTTATTCTTTATCAAATATATTTATCATACTCATTTTTGTTTGATTCTGGCTGGAAATGACAAATAACAGACATGAAGGTGTTTCAATACAGATTATGACTTTATAAATGTTTTCATACTTTTTTTTCCTCCATATTTAAAGTCTTTTTTTTCCTATCTAACATTTCAAAATGAAATATTAATCAATATACATTTTGCCCAATTAACATAAACATAAAACAACATTAGGATAGCAGGGAATGAATAAGTCTTTAACTCTTCCTATGAGTTTTATTAAAGAAAATATTTGCAGTAATTAGACATCGACATGCATGTACAAATTCTAGAAAAAAACACTGAATTTGGAGCACAGAGAGACCATTGTAGTGGCTTTTCTCCTGTTGGACATTCAGATTTAAATTGTAGCCCGTTTGCTCAGAAAACCTGCTTCTTTTGGTGGAATATTAAATGAATTTTGGATCAAATCAAAGGAGTGGACTCGGGCCGCCGACAAACACAGTTCTCCTCCAAACAGACCACATTCAGGAAGCAGACCACAAAACGCAACTAAAACATACAGGCATGTGGGACAATAGCTGGTTCATGGTGGGAGAAATGGCTCGTTGTCAGGCGTGGAAGAATTTGGTAAAACTTCTGATAGAAATCTGATCAACACAAGACCAGTAGGCTTTCATGCAGCTCTTCATATTTATCCATATTATAGACTCAGTTCTGAAGTATCGCTTCAAAATCTAAATAATTTCCTTTACTTTCTCTGCACCTTTTAGATCAGCGTTTCTTTTTTAAATATCCAACATAACCATGAACCTTTCTTTTCTCACTGCTTCATGAATTTAAAATCTTTCTTTGACAAGGCTGCATGATCCAGCAAAAAAAAAAAAAAAAAAAAATACCACAAGCATCACATTCCTACAACCTCACAACCCTGCGGTTGAAGGCTTCTTCTTTCAACAAGTGGAACTGCTTTCCTAAACCGGAACAAATCCATTTTCGTTCTATCGGATAAAAGAACCAATGACAAAAAAACCCCACAAAACTCTCCTTTCTAAGGCCTTGCCCACACGTAGCCAGGTTTTTGTTAAACCCAATATGGTTCTTAATAACATCTCCGCCCCAGCCTTTCCACATATGGTCACATTTTCAATTAAAACAGACATAAATTCAGTTTTTATCCACCTTTGGTACATGTCTATGGCCACATTTAAGCTTTGGTGTACGTGTAATGTTATTAAAATGTATCTTTTGCGTTATCTAGTAATAAAAAAGCTTTTTGACACATTTTTGCGTTAAGAAAAAAAATTCTCCTGAAGCATGACCCTTATTCGGTTCATTAACCCTTCAACACCATGTAGCATGAGTTGCCACTGAAAACCAATGTAGCATGGGTGAAAATCCCCCCTTAGTGTTCTAGGGTTAATAAAGTAGTTTTATCCACGTATCATTTATCGTTGCCAAGATGTCAAATACATTTATAATCTATAAGTTATAAAATAATAAAGATAATTTAATAATATACGTCTATTTTAGCATTTTTCTGGTCAGATTCTGGGCTACAGTGGGGACATTTAGCTAAATCAAATCCTACATAATTACAACCATAATTTAAGATGTGGCTGCACATTTTAAAAATCTCTGTTCCTGATAACAAAGAAGCATCACAAACACTAAAAGCAAGAGATGGGGAGGAAGAAGAGGCAGCAACATGAAAGGAAAACCTCTGCACTGACATCTTAGACTGTCGAGAAGGGTTGCCAGGTTGGTGGAGAGTTTATTTTATCAGACAGAAAAGTTTCTGAGTGTGACAAGATGTTCACAAAACCTTGAAAAATATCTGATTGAAATGCAGGGATTTTCAAAGGCCATAAACACCTCTACAGACCCTGGAGAAGGGACACGCACACACACATAAAGAAAGTGTACACCCACACAGGAACACACTTGCACGCACACACACACACACAGGCACCTAAAGGCAAATGCAGATACACAAACATTAGTGCACTGCAGCCTAAAACTGTCTCTCTGTGTTGATTTTTCTGGGCTCCTAAATCTAGTTTGGGGGCAGAGACGGTGCCCACTCGATTCTTTTATGCAATGCAGCAGGTTTTCTGGGGGAAGGAGAGATGTATCCAACTCGTCTCATGGGCACAGCGAAATCAGGTAAACGAGAAGTGAGAGTGAAAATGAAAAGAGCAGCGAGTCTGGTTATAAAACGCTCAGAGAGGGAGGCTGAAATTAGGAAGGAATCAAAGTCTTTGCAGATAAGTGCTTCTTGATGACGACTCCAAAGCCAAATTAAACATCCAAATTCTGATGCAAGCTGCAGCGACACAAACTCATTACTAGCTCAAATCTTTCATTATCGCAGGTACAGCTTCAATGAGCCGTGCTAATGAGCGTTTTTATTGCTGCAGGTAACTGCTTGATCGGGACATTAGCTTCTAGCACAAATCCTGTGGTAACTGAATATTTCCTTTCAGGTTCATGCAAATACAACATGACAGCACACATGTTTTACAGCCTTAAAAGTCACCAAGTATTTGGAGTTGCATGAAGAGGATGTAATTCAACACATTTAACAGCCAGTGACATTTTGTGCAGGAGCGGTATTTCTTAACTCTGCTCCAGCAGTTATTCATCATCCTTTGCTCTCCATTAAGCTTAACAGAGCTTTCTTCTCGTCGTTTTGTTAGTTTCTGTCTGGCAGCAGGCTGGCTGCTCCCATTAACAACATTTTCAGCTGAAACAGGAAGCTTTTCCATGCTTAAAATGTTAATAAATACCAACTACAGACCAACAGAACAGCACCAAACCAATAAACAAGATGATCGCCACACGTGATCGGCCAATAAATCCATCAATCAGAAGGTTCTTTTACCCCACGTATGTCCTGGACTATTCATCTGAGTGCAAGCGTAGGGGTGTATACAAATAAAAAAGTGATGCAAAAGGTTTTAGAGGTGTATGAACCGACCATGCATACGTGTTGTGATTCTTCCAACTCCCCTTCAAACAGAATGGAACTGTACTGTTTTTTGTTCTGAAATTTAATTTGATTTTTATTATAAAAATCTTCAAATAAGCTTTTAATATTAGAACTTTGGTAGTTTTAGTGTAAAAATGGGATCATACAGTACTTTCTTATAACTATAACTAAAAGGTAAACGTATGTTTATGTGTTAGTCTGGCACATGATACAAGGATAATATTTCTTAAGCTAAATATCGTTTTTTTTTTTTTCATATCTTCTGTTTTATGCTTAAACAATAATTGTTTACACCACTTCACAGACCATCTCGTCGTTTATGTGTGTTAACGATATCATTAGCCATTAGCTTTTATTTTGCGATGCAACTGGAGCACATTGTGACACTCTCTCATTGGTTTATTATCCTTTTTTTTTTATCATGTTAACTGCGTGATTTGTTCCTTGTATCATACTTTTGCCGTATCATGCTGTGTTTGTCAAACCTCCGAGCTAGCAGGGCAGATAACTAGCGAGCCAGTTCACCCGAACTGTGGGCCAAACAATAACATCTGCACACGATCCAGGAAACATTAGTTGTGTTTTTATTAAATGTTTTCTGCAAAATAAAAGGGATATTTATAAGTTTCAACAAACAACTTGATTTGTGGGTGTTTCCATTGAGAAATGTTTAGTGCATTAGCCTTAAGTCTCATACAATTTTGTTGCTCTCCTGAGATTTTACAAAAATGGAGACTTATGGAAGGTTTCCACATAGCGTTATTTTGGTATTTTTCTATTTTCTACGGCTTTTCTCCCCATTTTCTTTTCTTAAACTATGAAATTTGCTGTTGTTTGTTCCACACCACGCCATCTTTACAGTCACGTCCGGGGACACAAAAATGCGAAAAAAGTGTTTCCATTACACTTTTGCGATATATTTCTTTATCGAAATATCTGAAAAACCACCTCATGAGTGTGAAATTTTTTTTTAGCGATATTTGAGACTTTTTTTTTTTTTTTTTAAATTAAATGCAGGTGTTTCCATTAGCATCTTTTTATTACTTTTTGCACAATTCTAGGTGTAATAGAAACGCACCTATTTATCGCATAAGTCTCACCTTGCATTGCGGCGAATGCAAGGTAGACACATAGTGTTATTTCAGGATTTTCTACTTGCTGCAGAGGATTTGCTATGGCTTTTTAAACCTTTTGTCCCTCACTTTATTTTCTAAAACTCTAGAATTCACTGTTTGTTCCATATCACGCCACCTTTACAAGAAATCAACTGATCATGACCTCCAAGGTCACATCCAGGGACACGTAAATACGAAAAATGTATTTCCATTACACTTTTGCAATAAATTCTTGTTCTGAAACGTCTAAAACGTATTGAAACCTTTTGCCGATACTTCAGACTCTTTTAAATGTAGGTGTTTCCATTAGTGTTTGTTTTTTTCTATGACGATGTTTAGTTTTTTTTGGGCAATCGTAGTTGTAATGGAAACGCAGCTACTGTTGGTGCACTTCATGCATATGATTACAAATCTGCTGGCACAGGTTGCAAAACATAACAGGTCAATGTGAAGGAATAGGAATGGCCATATGCAAGAATTCCAAACTTTACACAATAAAATGCAGTTAATGCTTTTCCACAGAAACAGATACACACCATCTAACTCTGCATTTACCAACAGTGGGAAAAAGAAATAACTTGAGAAGAAACCTGTAAAAAACCAGTTGTGATTGCCATAACTGAAGTTTCTTTTTTAAAATATGGTTTAAAACTCAGTATGAGACCAGTGTTTGATCTGAATCTGTTCATGTTTTTTATTAGAAGCGAGCAAACACAGTCCCACCTTAACCCAGTCCTTGTAACTGGCCTTTCTTATTATTTTTCTATCTCACTGGGACACTTGAACTGTACATTTCCAGGTCTAATAATACCGTGACCTCCACCGCAACACAACCTAAAGACGTGATGAAGTCTGACAACACATTTGCTGCAAAGACGCCTCCGAAGCTCACATTTTTGTATGCTCTCTAAACGTCTACATCAATTTAACACTTAACAGCTAGTTTAAATGAGTTGGGAGAGAAAAGCTACAGAGCACAAGCCCATGCCTTTCACAGCACATTTGCTTACAGGCGTCCTGTAAAACATTATATAACAAATGAACACTGAATCTTAAGCAGGTGCATCTGTAAACCTACAGAAAAGGAGAGTACTAAATTCTCTGAATCAATAATTTCTACAGGAAAAAGGAAGAAAATGAAGTCCCATTAGAGCAAGGAGCTGGCGCAACAGCCTATTGCACATTATCGGTAAAAATGTGGGTGTGTGTTGGGGTATTTCAACCTGTTTTTTTTTCTTTTCTCCCCTTTGCCTCTGAAAAGATGAAACCATTAGAGTGATGATGTGTTTGAAGACTGAGGAAGAAAACGTAACAGAGCAAGAAAAAGAGAGGAAGAGGGAATAGAAATAGAGGTATAACAGTGTAGCTCAGGGGGCTTATGAGTCTGTGTTGAGAGCGCTTAGATCCAAGCCCGGCTGAAAGACGTGAAAGTGAGATATCAAACAACTCAGGAGTGATGGGAGAGAAGAGTACAGAGGTGGAGGGAAGAGAGAATGAGAGGGAAAAGCTCTCCTTTCCCATGTTGTGTGTGCGTGGTTTTTTTTTCTTCTTCTGTTGCTGCGTTTGAGTTGAGCGAGGGACGACCTTGCTGGGTAGAGCACAGCGCTTCTCTCTCTTTTAAGTCCCACTCACTTTCTCAGTTCCCTTTGAGGATCAGCCAGAGGGATCAGCAGAGGAGAGAAAGTGATAGAAAAGCAGAGAGAGATGGAGGGAGAAGAGACAAGCGGCACACATGTGAGAAATGGGAGGGGTTGTGGAGACGTATGACCGAGAAGGCAGGAGTTAAAAACTTTACAAAGTGAATGAAGAGATGAAGAGTAGAGGATGCAGAAAGAAGCAATATACAAGACCAAATGATACAATGATGGAGTGAATGTTTTAATCTGGACACAGAGGCACAGATGTGGTTGATGTGACAGCTGAAATTTCAACCTTGCTAAGCCTGAAGATTTATCAAATTCTGCTAAAAACAGTTTCCATTAACCCCCGAATCGCACAAAACCGAAATATTGCAATAAAAAAACTGGTAATGGATACACTTATATTAACACAAACCTCCCAAATATTACTGAAAGGTTTTTATGTGCTCCTGTGGTGTTTTTTTTTTTTTTGTTTTGTTTTTTTTAGACATGTTGATCTAGATCTATCGCAAAAGTGTCATAGAAACACTTTTCGCATCCACGCATCACTGGACGTGACGTATGGCGTCACGTGACCAGTTAACCTTCAACACACTGCCAGCGCATTCATGCGCCCGATTTTTGCAAGCGCTCGACTGCCGGTGCATGAAAGCACCGAAATACAGTAACACAGTTCCCTGTTGGTGAAGGCCACATTTAGAAGACCATGATGTGTCTGAAGCGGAACTGTTTGAGCGATTCTTCAACGAAGAGATCATCGCTGTTCGTCCGCGCGACTAATCGGTATGCGGACCAAGTAAAAGATGCAAAGGGGGACAGAGCAGAACGATCAAGTTGCTTTTTAAATAGGTAGGGATGATTTTTTTTTCTGTTTGTGAAAAAGAATGCAGTTTTATAAGGAAAAAACTTAATTTTTTATGCAGTTTGATGAAGGTTAATTTTTAAGTTACGATGGCGCTGTTTGCACGCACCGAGGAGGAGACGGAAATATTTTTACAAATTATTAGAGAGAAAAATATAACTTCCATTTGAGCATACAGTGAAGTGCAGAGTTTTACAAGGACTTGGAAAGGTACATGAGGGAGAAAAAGCCGTTGAAAACTGCGAAACAGCGTTACATCGCTATCCCGCGTACACTGCAATTACGTGCTAAACCATTCAGTTCAAACACCTGAAAATAGCAGTTGTCCTTTTTCTATATTTTACTCATTTCTCTTTTATTCAGTGAAAAACTGGAATGAAAACGCAGCTATTGATATGAAAAGATGCTCCCCAAACAACCCACATGGATGAAAGCACACAACCTTAAGCTAAATCTCTCTAAAGCCTCGTTTCCACTAAGAGGTCCGGCTCGGGACCAGATGGTTTTGGTTCCAGAGCCAGACGTACAGTTACCATCAGGTATATGGATGATGATGTAATAGCACATTGTCCTAGTGGCGGGATGCTTTCGTTGAAAACATGCCAACCAGCTGAAAATTAGAACAAAAATTCCGTTTTTAACATTTGCCCGGAAAGCTGAACATGGAAACATCTGTGGTTCAGCAAGGAGGAGCTCGAGTATTTCCCCGCTCTGGTGTTGGAAGAAAACGTCGTATCCATCATGGGGACGTCATGCCCATCACAGGTGCATGTACAGCTAAAGTAGTGCAATCCATCATCACCATAGTAATTTCTGAGTCGTATTATGGCTGGAAATGGATCCAGTATTATTTTTGTGGTATTTTTATCAGCATCAACACCAGCTGCATATAACCTATTAGCCACCACTGAACCTCTGGGGAAGACGTGATCCCAGTGATGGTCAAAACATTTCACTTCTCATCCAGCTTTTCTGCTTCATTTTGTTCAGTAAAAATTCTTAAAATTAGTGACTATGATAGACCAGATATCATTCACATGCCAACAAATTCCACCATACTGCAGGTTTTCCAACTGGTTCCAGTTTCTGCGGTTCTTGCTTTGGTAAGGAGGAAATCTTTTTATATGAAATTCTTTGTCTTCTTCAGGTGCTTTTTATTTGGCGGTCTCTTCTCTTCTTTCTTTACAACTCAACACTGCCCTTTCTATTTCCAGGAGTATTGCTCTGCTTCCGTGTCAAGTCAGATGACAGGAAAGACCCTGGAAATCCGAACAATTAACGCTCTTAATTAATGCAGGAGATGGACTAAACTGTCCATCAGGTGATGGGAACAGGGTACAGGTAGTAACTCACCTGGGTGTCAGGCATGTCCGCTAGGAACGAATGGGTAAATGGGATCAATGGGTGTGCTATGTTTAAATTGTCAAGATTTTCACAATGTGGCAGTGACATAAGCATCCGGTGCCCCACTGGATGCGGCAAGGTGCCAGAATATTATGTTTGCTTTCTTTATGGTTCAAAGGTAGGAAATGTATGGGGTTACATATGTGTCTTAGTTTTCGAGTGTTGTGTATGTATTACTGTGGGGATTTAGGAGAAACCAGTTATTTGTGGTAATTAAGGAGTTCCTGTTGGGCGGGGGCTTAGTATTTTGGAGTTGTGGGGGGTAAAAGAGTGAAGAGCACAGATTAGAGCGTTACAAGTCACAGTGTGTTTTTAGAACTGGAGAGTTAGTCGTGAAATCGGTGTAAATTGTTGTACATATTGTACATACTGTATATTAGGGCTGTGGCGATACGCTTTTGTCCCGATTTGATTCGATTCCGATCTTTTGGGTGCCAATTCGATTTAATTCTTTAATTAGATGATTTTTGTAGATTAAAAAAAAAAATTATGGATAAAACTTTTTTTTGCTGATCATTTTCCTTGATTTCAATGTGGAAAAAACAACACAGTCGCCAGATCATCATTCTGCTGCTATAATGCTCAAGAAGACAAGTAAAAAGATAAATAAAAACAATAAAAAATGACAAAAATGTTATAATGGATTATTTTTATTTATTTGAAAAAAAAAAAACGATTTTTTGACGACAAAAAAAAATCGATTTTAAAATAGTGAAGCAAAAAAATCCAGATTTTCGATTCTATTTTCCCACCCCTACTGTATATACTGTTCACTGTATATATTGCTGCATGTTGGTGGACTGCCTGGGAACCAAATAAGTCACCTCAAACGAAGTCACGACTGCGCCATCTTATTGGGAACAGCAGAGGACCCCGTGACAATCTGCCTACATTTTATCTCCTGCGTCGAGTGTAAAAGGCTCTTTAACACACATGACCTGCGCAGACGCCTCTGAACTGACTTTTTATGGCCACATGTCCTACTTAAATAGCATTTATCTCATGTGACATTAATGTACAAGCTGCAGTTTGTGCGTTTTTGGTTTAAAGTCTAGTGAATGAAGGCATAGTTGTAGTAAAGGGAAAAATAAATGAATAAAACAGTGTAACAGAAAGAAGACATAATAGAGCCCTGCACAAACACTGCGATCCAGCCGCAGTGTTTGAGGATCCGACAGTTGCTCCACTCACAACTTGATGAGCGTTGATTAAAACCTAGTCCAAATCTGTTCTGATGTGAATTTCATCTTGGCATTGTGAGATACAGAGAACATTTCTGGTAGCTGGAATTAATGCAAAGCCCCTCGAACATCAATCAAATGAAAAACAGATATGTGCAGTTGCACTGCAACAAGCGAGTTTTCCTCTTCGCTGGAGCCAGTGCAGAGATAATGGGCAGCTATGCGGGACCAAACGCTAACAGGGGTCAGTGAGGACATGGAGGAACACTAACAGGCTAACACATCTGCATAAACACAAATAAAGCAGCTCACATACATCTGCATGCTAGATGAAGGAGCATCCACCATGAATACAACACAAATGCAGAAACTCACAAACATGCAGTCGCTTGTCTTCAAACAACGGTGAAGAAGACGTACATTTTTGCCCTGGGTCATGAATTAACGCACTCCCACACAGCTGACAAAAAGGTGCATAAAAAACATGCAGCAGAGCATATTCATGGATGGCCTTGATATGCATATGTGCAAATACAGCAAGACAAAGGAGCAACATTAAGCGGGAAAGGAGGGCTGGTAAATGAGAGCTTGGCTCAATGAGGCTCCGTTAAGCCTCTGCATTTTCCCATGTTTCTGAGAGGGTTTGTTCCACTGCTTTATCTAACCCCCTGCTGCTTCTCCAGCATCCACCCCTAGCAGCTCCCCGCCTTCAGCCTCCCTGCGTCGGTTCTTCTCATGCAGCTGGCAGAGGAAACGAGCCTCTAACTCCGCGGCAGCAGCTTTCAGTCTGGCGTTGGGCAGCGCGAAGGTCAGGCTGCCTCACAAACACACATATGCAGCGGATGCACATATCAACACCCTGAAGTGTTCTGTAATTCCAACACCTCTGCAGCGCTCTTCATGAAAGCCTCTTCAGCCGAGTGGATTTTCAACTCTGCAACAAAACAGCGGCGTCCTTGTTGAGACAAAAGCATCGTATTTAATGCTTCGTGTGAAACGTTAAAGAAAGTTTTGTTACATGAATGTAAGCAAAGAGAAATCCTGTCAGCACTGATATCTCACTGTTCCCCGCATTAATGCTCGATTTGCGTTTGCACGTGCAGGGCATGAAATAAATGAGGATTATGTGGGACATGCAGTAGGTACGTGACCTTTTGTGCGGTGTAATTAGCTGCTGCATGGGGATAAGGTCTAGTTCATTTCATCAGAATGGAGAGCAGTGCTGGAGTGTGTGTATGCATGGATCTGCTTTAAAGGATATTCCTGGATATTTTTTTAGCCTGGGTCCTATATTCCCTATATGTTAAAAAAAAATCCACCTGACTGAGACTAAAATGAATTCACCAGCAGGTTCAGGCCTGAGTAGACAAATAAAATCACGACAGACCATCTTCTTCATAGAAATGATATAATATTGTAGGTATTCCTAGAAATACCTGTAATATTATATCATCAGAAAGTATTCCTCAGGAGGAGGAATCTCATTTTTAGCTTATATTTGTTATGGTGAAGGTTTGTTTCTGGTTCAGGAAATGATGAGCACCACAGAATATAGTCTGGTTTTTTTTCTCAAGGACAGAACGGAAGTAAATTTATTTGCTGAATCTCACCTTCATATAGCCCTTCCAGGCTAACCTCACTGGACAGTGGACATTGTTATCTACCTCCTCTTGTAACTCTGTAGATATTTTTAACTTGATACTGCTCTGTTTGGTCGTGTTGTTAAGACAAATGTACATGGATGCTGCAACAACGGAATTTCCCAAGCTGGGATGAATAAAGTACTTCATCTATCTATCTATCTATCTATCTACCCACCCACCCACCCATCTATCTATCTATCTATCTATCTATATATCTACCCACCCACCCATCTATCTATCTATCTATATATCTATCTATCTACCCATTTATCTATCTATCTATCTACCCACCCACCCATCTATCTATCTATATATCTATCTATCTACCCATTTATCTATCTATCTACCCATCGAACTACCCATCTATCTATCTATCTATCTACCCATCTATCTACCTACCCACCTACCCATCCATCCACCCATTCACCCATCCATCTACCTACCTACCTACCTACGTACCCACCCATCTATCTATCTACCCACCCACCCATCTATCTATCTATCTATCTATATATCTATCTATCTACCCATTTATCTATCTATCTACCCATCGAACTACCCATCTATCTATCTATCTACCCATCTATCTACCTACCTACGTACCCACCCATCTATCTATCTATCTATCTACCCACCCATCCATCCCATCCAGTTCCCCTTTTTATTGTGGTTCCAGGTGAAAACAAATATGGCCATCCGATTGGGATGTCTTCCCTGAGAGGTTGAATATCAGCCTTGGAATGAAATATAAACACCTAGCGCTACGTCTGTCTGCTCCAATAACTTGTTGTCTTGTAAACCACCCACCACCTTCACCAGGAGCAAATCACAAAAAAAAACCCAGTACATTTTTATACATTGTTAAACAAAGTCCTTTAAGTAACACCAGTGTAATCGTGGGAGAGATACCGAATAATGGACCAAAAGCTCGTTAATATTTAGATTTTTTTTTTTGCAGTTAACCTATTTTATCTGACCAGGACTGAACGAAGAATAATTTTCAAATTAAAATCACAATTTAAAACATTACAAATACAATGATTGCAAAGAAGTGTGATTGATTTTAATGTTACACAGCGACGGATCCAGATTTCACACAAGCAGCATCTTTGGTTTTAATCCACCTGCTTCACTGCAGCCATAATTCCTGTCAGCTTTTATTTTGGTGACAGTCATTTAAACATCAGGTGACACTACACTCAACTGTGAAGCTGATCAATCAAACATTTATTTATAACCAGGTGAGTCAGTTGAGAAGCTTTTGTTATTTGCAACGATGACCTGGCAAGCAACAGGAAAAACGCAACACAGTAAGACCTAGGGGCTGCATCGCAATACAGGGGCAACGATACGATATATCGCGATATATTCTGATTCTAAAAGCAAGATAATTAACTAGTGACAAAATAAAACTAAACTAAATCAGTATAAGAAGAATAAGGAAACTAAATCTATCTCATCAGTAAAGATCTTAAATATGTACTTGGAGTTGGCTCGTACTGATGTTCTTTGTATACCGCCCTGAGATGACATTGTTGTGAAGTGGTGCTATACAAAAAAAACTGGATTGAACTGAAATGTATTATGTAAAATATATATTAATTTTTTTTTTTTTTTTACTACAAAGTACTATTTAGTTTTTATCAAAAGAAAGTAGACTTTTACTGTTTGCTTTTATGCTTTTAACATTTTCATCTATATAAAATAAACAAGCTTAAGATTTCTCAAGTAAACATGGATATAAAAAAAAAACAAGTATAAGCGCAACACAAAAATAAACCACCGTAGCAAATGTTTATATAGACAGTAAATTGTTCATTTAAAGAAATATCAATTCAGCGCATTTGAATATCAATATATATCGCAAAATCTAACTAAATTTCAGTATACATTTAGTTTCTTAGAGCCCTGGTAATGACAGAAAACAGGCAGGCGTAATCAATACAACAACAAAGTTAGCACCTAAAAACAACTGCAATGTGTACTCTAAGTATTACCAAGTTAGTGTCTAAAAGCACTCGCTCCAAACTTTCTGAAAGTTCAGATCTCAGACAACATGTTGATGTAAATAAAACCTATTAAATATATTGGATCCAATTTAAGCCACTAAAGACTCAGAAATAAGTAGAATGATGCTAAACTCAGCTTGTCCAGCTGTGTCTCCATGATGGATGTGAAGTTCTCTGGATTTAAGGAGTTTCATTCTTCCCTTGAGAGTTTTAAAAAACATGTATTCTTGTCAAATTTTCAGATGAAAGTGACAGACTTTCCAACATGCTTTCTCTGCTGGTTAGAGTGTAGTATGCCAGCGCACATGCATGTGCAAACATCAGGGTGGAAGTGTCATGTGGGATGCAGAAAGCATGTAAATAAGATCAATAACACCAGACTGTTTAGGTTTTACTCCAAGGACAAACCTGTTGTAGAGGAAATGCAACCTGCAGGCTTCGGTGTTGTGGCACCAGGCTGCATCCTGCAGTTTAAACATGAAGCTGATCATATCTCAACCTCACGCCCTTGAGCGAACAAAGACAAGTTCACCATTTAATGTCATGCAGTAAATCTCCATGTCATATAAAACTTTATTTCTGTGTGAACACTGAACAAAAGCTGGAATTTAAAAGATTAAATCGCAATATTTGAGATTTTTTATTCTCAAAAATTGTTCAGGTTTATTCCAGACCAGCTAGCAGGTTAGCAGGCAGCGAGTTGGTTCCATGCTGTCTATACTGGCTGTATCTCACGTCATGTTTATGGTAGCGCTTTTTTTTTTTTTTTTTTTTTAAATCATATACACGGCAGTCTCTCGTACGAGTCGTTTTATCAACAACACATCTTTTTGATGTATGCCATTTGACAGAGACTGCGCTCTTTCCTTCCTTTGTCTGCCTGCTTTACCAGAAACACATGAAACTTTTCCAGAGTTGTGTGTTTTAGGTTTGTCAGCCTCTTAGCCACTGCTGAACCTCTGGGGGAGACTGGACCTCTGTCCGTTCAGGTGAACTCACACCGACGGGAGGCTGCAGAGGTCAAAATTCTTTCATCTCTAATGTTTCTTGGTCATTGACTAAGGCAGCGAAAAAACTTGGTGGGAATGACAGATGACACGTTCATCTCTGTTCACGTTTTCAGGTGTTAATTCTCACTTTTTTTTTTTTTTTTTGGCCCACATGCTCAGAAGAAAATGTGACACCGCATGCGACACGCTGTGTTTGCAGAGGTTAAAATAGATGCTAAGCTTGATAAGGCCCATTTATGCTCGATGGCAAAGACGGACAGTGTCATTTTTTCTCTTTTTTAAAAAGGGGTTTAGGTCACTTGATGCAGAAAATGTATTTATACTGCCAGAAATTGCGTGGTCAATGTTGAGTTGTATCGCTAAATCGCAGCAAAAATCAGGAAATTTAGAGAAGAAGAAGATGACGTGAATCCCCAAATAAAAAACACCCAAAGAAGACGCAGAAGTTAGCAGACCAACATAAAACTTTGTGGTTTTATTCTTATAATTCTTCTCATGTTTTGGACGGTTTTAAAAGACTTTATTGCAGTGAATTACCGCTACCAACAGCTGTCAAAACACGGAAGTAAACTCCGAACTCAGCACTGCCCACTAGTGGATGAACTGACTTAACAGCTAAGGCAGCATAAAAACCATATGGAAGTGTGAGAGCGGTGACGTATAACCACGTTTGACACTGACGTCCAGATTCAGGTTTGTAAAGGAGCATAAACGGGACTTGAGTGCATTAGTTTGTCTTAGATCAATGACGTAAAAGTCAGAAAAATTTTGACAGAGGACACAAAAGATCCAGCCAGTAGTGTATGCGCAAAGTTTCGAACAGATGGATCAACGTGAGCGGAGGTAATTATTTTGCGAGGTGAATAGCCTACATTTAGACCAGGATTTAGGTGCACAAACACAAACAGATTCCCAATTGTTCCTTTTTAATGTGTTTCAATCTGAGTGTGTGTTTACAAGGAAGTTTTAATTCCTGTTTAATTCCAAATAAAAGTTAATTCCGCTTTAAACTGATGAAAAACGACCATGTAAGCACTTAATTCCTAATACAAATTTTTATTCGGAATTAAACTTAATTCCGATGTAAGTGTCTGGTTTATTCGCATTTTAATTCTGAACTATTTAATTCCTCTCTCATGTAAACCTTCATTCCGCTCTAAGTTAATTCCGGTCGTTCTGAGCATGCTCGTTACCTTGTCCTGTCCCGATGACGCGCCTTGTTTTGCCTCCCGTGTTCGGTGGTCTATCTTTCTTCTCCTTCTCAGTTGCTGCAGAAAGTGAAGTAGTATGCTGGTGTTGAGCTGCTACTCACATTTATCATAAAAAAGCGGCAAAACTGGTACTTATTATTGTAGTTTTTAACAAGTTACGACTGAAAAGACAAGAAGCAGGGAGACAATTTTGTTTCCGGTACACGTCACGTGCACCCTCTGTCCAATCAGAACCCTTCCCAACCCGCCGCTCTAAAGAGGAATTAAGTGAGGACGTGTTTCATGTAAACGTTCATTCGGAATTATTATCTTCATGTAAACTTGTAGGAGAATATGTTAATTCCGAATTATTTAATTTTGAATTATTAATTCCGAATTAAAAAACACCATGTAAACGTACCCAGTGACAATATTCCATGGAAATGCAGCTGTAAAGCCACGTGTTTGTTGCACCTAAAGATGGCTGGGATATCTGTGAGGCGGGAGAGTTTGAAGGTGTTTATTAAGACTGAAACCAGCCACAGCTGTGAATGTTTACCGATCAATGTGAATGCAACAGTTCAGGTTTATACAACGCTGAAAGTGATGCTATCCAGTCCAGTTTTCCTTTAATGGAGAAGGTTCTCATTCTGCCACGACACCAGTACGTCCAGCTGCTGTCATGGTAATGAATTTCTCTGAGCATGCTCATAACTGCACTGCAAAGGAGGAAGACATGAGAAGGTGTGGAAAGATTTGAAAACAGATTCAAGTATGTAAACAAGTGGGGAGAAAAAGCAAACTAACCAGGGGAATCCTGAAGATAAGAGGAGAGATTGAGTTTATACAGGAGGATAAGAGAGAGGATGAATGAAAGAGGGAGCGACAGGAAACAAGAGAGAGCGGTGGTGGTGGGGGGGAGGAGAGGTCTCCTAACCTGGTGCGACAGGGCGTGTGCTTGTAAATAAACATCAGCCGGAGATTATTCTGAGCACGGAAGCTCAGACCGTGAGGCCCTGAGGTCAGAGTGGGCCCATACCTGGCTCTCTCCTTCACACACACACACACACACACACACACACACACACACACACACACACACACACACACACACATTTGCGCGCGCACAACTACCACACCTCGAACAGCCTCGTGTCGAGTGCAAAGCCAATTCAAATACCAGGAACATATGAAAACAGACACATTGGGAATGTAAAATTCCCACATACATGCATGCACTCACACACATCTGCACATGCAGCCAAACACAGATGCAAACTGACAAACGCACACAAACACACAAAATCCAGCAAGATAAAAAGGTTTGTTAAAATAAAAACTAGAATGCAAACTCCTGCATAACCCACGAAGTGCACACACACACACACACACACACACACACACACACACACACACACACACACACACACACACACACACACACACACACACACACACACACACACACACAGTGAAGACCCCTGGTGTCATTCCCAGTTCATACCTCCCTTATTGTTTTAGGACCGAGGCTGATGAGTTCAGGCATGGGGATGTGGGGTTAGTCCGACTGCTGTAACATGACGCTGCATGACAATAATCTGCAGCGGATGTGAAGGTCTAATTAAACATGGCAAGTGCAGAAACCAACGGCTGACACACATGCAGACAATCTGCAAAGTAACTACTGTTTGCATCCCTTCTCCGTTAACAAGGCCAAAGTGTGAAACGTCATCTACTATTTTACCACCAGGCTCCACAATCTGCTCCTCACAGCTTCTTTTACAGACTGTTTTTCTGCTTGAAGGGATCAATAAAGTTGTTTGTATTGTGAAGGATAAGACTTGTGAAGCTTAACCACCATTTATAGACAGCAGAGAAAAGTCCATTCTTCCATCTGATTAGTTTTCATCAGGAGGTTCCTGGAAGTCGTCTCTTCTTGAAATGATTCGTTGAGACTTTATTTTTCATTGAAAAATGAAATTTTTCATTTAATGGAAAATATGTTGTTTCTTATATATATATATATATATATATATATATATATATATATATATATATATATATATATATATATATATATACGTATATATATATATATATATATATATATACGTATATATATATATATATATATACACATATATAGATATATATACATATGTATATATATATATACACATATATATAGATATATATATATATCTATATATACGTATATGTATATATATATATATATATATATATATATATATATATATATATATATATATATATATATATATATACGTATATATGTATATATATCTATATATGTGTATATATATATATATATATATACGTATATATATATATATATACGTATATATATATATATATATACGTATATATATATATATATATACGTATACGTATATATATATACGTATATATATATATATATATATATATATATATATATACGTATATATATATATATATATATATATATATATTTATATACGTATATATATATATATATTTATATACGTATATATATATATACGTATATATATATATTTATATACGTATATATATATATACGTATATATATATATATATATAATATATATATACTGCATGTGCATGAATGTCATTTAAAATGACCAAAACGTTATTTATTAATTATCAGAAAAATCCGCTTAATGTTATAATGTTATATATATGTGTGTGTATATATATATATATATATATATGTATATATATATATGTATATATATATATATATATATATATATATATATATATATATATATATATATATATATTTATATATATATATATATATATATATATATATATATATATATATATATATATATATATATATATGTATGTATATATATGTATGAAATTATTTGATGCTGTACAGCCTTTAATCCAATGTGTGCTCCTTCTTATCAAGTGGAAATAATTTCCAAACTTGCTTTTGCTGGTTTCTACTTGCACAATAAAGGTGCAGAACTACTTTCAAACTCAGCTTCAACAGCTGTAGAATCAGACCTCTGATTGTTTAACTGTATATTTTAGTTGATGTAAGGGTCCATGCACCATTATATTTACACCTTTAACTATAAAAATCAGCCTCAAATTAATGCTAGTCAATGTTTACACCCAGAGTCCTACAACATACCAACATCAGCTAAATGTTACATGGATTTGTATGTCATCTATGCTACATGTGAAAGTCTAAAAACGTGATTTCTTACAGTTATAAGTAAAAAAAAAAGAAAATGCTTTAAGCCGACTGACTGAAAGATGCACTTTACTTACTGCTCAATGCTAGGGGAGAGGTACAGCTTAGGGAAGACTTGAGTAGCTTCAGCATCCTCGAAGCTCACTGAGAGAAGCGCTACATCCTCTCCGGGGTCCAGTGCCGTGTCCTGAGAGAGAAAAAGTCAGATGCATGATGTGATGTTGTTCTATGAAAACGGACCAGATCGTCAAAATCTAGGTCAAAGAAATGTATTAAAATCTGAACACAAGTCGACCAATCGATTGCTCAGACACTTTGGTCCTGATAATATTAACTTTAGTAAATTCCAACAGCTATTGGGGGATTTAGAAGTTTAATTTTAAACAGGATTCATCTTGAAATGGACCTCATGTTTAGTGCTTCATGCATCCGTGGATACAGCCTGATCCGAAGTCTACAGAGTCGTTGTCTTCTTTCACATGAAGCCTCTCGGTCGTTCATGTCACACCTCTAACACAACAGGAAAGCTTCTATTTTAATCAATAAATCTGCCTAAAAAGATTGCATAACATCTACACATCTTACTCACACATAAGCACATACGTGTGACCCAAATCATCTGCAGACAAACTTCCTTCCCGACTTCGGTGCTTAACTACAGCGATTCCTTCCTGGCCGCTGAACGCTGCCAAATCAGGTGAGCTACGCTTGTTGATGTACCTGAACCATAGATCATATATGAAAGATGGATGGAGCCTCTGGCGGTTAAAAGTAAAGTCTATGCGGAAGTGCATAAAACTGCAGTTCTCCCTTCATCCACTAGGGGCTGCAAAACAGAGCAAATCCCCATAGACTCCCATGTTAAAAAAGACCAACTTCACAGCAGGAATAAACATGTTAACAGCAGAAATAAACATGTTTACAGCCTGGTTCAAAAAACTATTTTAGGTTTAATAGGTCAGGTTTACCTTCATGACAACTGTGGGGGAGTGAATTTTTTTCTAACTCGCCCGTTTAAAAGTAATCTAATCACGAAGTTCTGCATTTTTAGGGGCGTGTCCTTTTGATTGACAGGTACCGATCTCCTGCTTCAAGTCAGAAGAACGTAGAACAACCGCGGTTTTTAGCCGGTTAACAACGTGACTTAGCTTTAGCCCCCCTCTCAGCTCCACCTCTTTGCCCATATTTGTATTTTCCGGGCAATATGACACGCATGCCCCTGCCATCATGGCGACGGTAGGAACCGGCCACCGAGCTTCAATTCAGCTCTTCAGAAACCTACGGGTGACGTCACAGAGGCTCCGCCCATCTTTTTATATACAGTCTATGACCTGAACACATCGTGCACTGTTTTTGTGTTGCCTTCACTGTCAGCTGTGAGCTAAATGTAAAATTAAACTACATCAAAGTATAAAAATGTCCATAAGCAGAACCTCGACAGACTTGATGAGATTCAGGAAGTTTCAGATTCACAAGATGACAAATGCAGAAATGTGCACAAAAAGTGCGCAAATCCCCCAAAAATATGGAAGAAATGTGAAAGAAAGACACCAGAAGAAACATCTGTTTTGTTTCATGCAACATTAGCTTCAACAGCTGCACCATGAGGCTGAGCTGATGACTGCGAGCACCAATCAAGTCATGTGTGAGACGGATGCAGAGGCCACCCGGAGCTGCTCGCTACAAACCTCATCTGTCTCTTTGAGGCCTTAATTTCTCATTCTGGGATGTTTTTCCTAGAGCATGGCTACTTCCCAGCCACTGTCATTAGTGCAATTCCACATCAAGTACCATTCATGTCTCCCTCTGCCGACAGAGGCTCTGCAGTGTTAATCAAATGTCTTACAGATGGTTTGAACTCATCCATTTGTTATAATCGCTGCCCGCCGTGGTGAGAGGAAATCTAACCACCATACATGATGGACAGAGGCGCAGTGCAACCAGTTTGCAGCACAGCAGCCTCCAATGGGATCAGGCTGTTAACTCATCACACGCGTTGGTCTGCTGATAACTACATCCAACTAACCGCTGCTTTAACAACAGGCCTGATTTCCTCCCCAAGTAGAGTGGAAGTCATTTCTTTCTCAGTGCTTCATTTCATCACTTTGAGAATCGTGTTTAATGAAAGAAAAAATTAGTAATTTACTCAAACAGAAAATGATCAATAAATACGAGAGTATGATAAATGTCAGGGGAAAGGGAGGCGGTATGTCTGCGGATGCTGTAAACAGTAATGGTTGAAGCTCAGCTGCGGCGCAGTCCGTCCTGTCGCAGCAGATACATGGAAGATGCAAGAAGAAGAAGAAGGGATGCAGAGGAGGACGACAGGGTGTGTGGCATCCAAAAGTGTTGCCTGATGAAATCAGCTCACATCAATATAGTCTGCATCAGTAAACAAGAAGTGCTCTCTGGCTCGCAGCAGCGCTCGTGGCGTCTGCAGCTGACGACGGGGGGACAGATAGGGACAGGCGTGGGGATGTGGAGGGGGGGGTTTGGGGGAAAAAGATTGTTTTGCTCCAGTTTGTAGCTGTCAAGTCTCGTTCTCATCTTCAGATATGATTTAATGGATGCTTGCGTTGGACTGGGACGGAGTAAACAGATGGATGAGAACCAACAGGAAGGTGAGAGGGCCAGAAGAGCAGGATGGGACGGCTCTGCAGCGGACCGTCCCTCCGATCGGTCAGACCGAAGGCGCTGTTGAAGGGAGAGCCTCTTTGTTGCGTGATTCAGACTCATGTCCTTCGGAAGATAGCGAAAAGCTGTCACAAGTCATACTGCATCAGTGAAATAAACGAAAACTAAAGGCAGACCCTTTAACTTTTTGCTAATGCCATTCTAAATTAATGTGCAGTGCAGAAACGGTCTAAATGCACGGCAAACTTCTTTCTCAACTTTTATTTTCAGAGTTAAACTTGCTTACTGGCTTCATACAAGTCGGAGTAATCTTCTCACTTATTGTATTTTTGTCTAAAGAGCGTGTCAGCTGCTCTGTGAGGCTGCGTGAAACCCAAATAAACAGAGATTTAATGCTCAGTATACTCTCCATATTTACTCAACATGCTGATAGACTGCTCATCCAGTTTACGGAGTCTGTCCAACCACTTGTTAACACAAATATCTCAACAGCCAATCACATGGCAGCAGCTTGGTACATTAAGTCACGTAGACGTGGTGAAGACGACAAGAGCATCAGAATGAGGACAAAAGGAGATTTAAGTGACAGGGAACATGTTATTGTGTCAAAAACTGATGATCTACTGGGATTTTCACCGTTGCACCAGGTTGGAGATGGTAGGAAGGCAACAGGAGGTCAAATAAGCACTGGTTCCAACCAAGATCTGCAGAACATCATCTCTGAACACACAACACGTCCAGCCTGGAAGCAGATGGTCTCCAGCAGCAGAAGACCACAGCGGGTTCCCTCCTGTCAGTAAGAACAGGAAACTGAGGCTACAATTCACACAGACTCACCAGAACTGGACAATAGAAGATGGAGAAACGTTGCTGGTCTGATGAGTCTCCAGTTCAGCTCCACATTTACATGGTAGGATCAGAATATATATATATATATATATATATATATATATATATATATATATATATATATATACACACACACACATATATATATTTATATATATATATATATATATATATATATATACACACATATATATATATATATATATATATATATATATATACACACATATATATATATATATATATACACACATATATATATATATATATATATATATATATATATATATATATATATATATATATATATATATATATATATGTATATATATATATATGTGTGTGTGTGTGGGTGTGTGTGTGTGTGTGTATACATAAAATATTATTAGGGGTGGGAAAATTGAATCAAAACATCAAAAATTATGGCTTTTTGCTTCACAATATTAAAATGGATTTTTTTTTCAAAATTTTAATTGTTTTTATTGATCTTTTTACTTGTCCTCTTTGGCATTTTAGCAGCAGAATGATGGTCTGGCTACTGTGATGTTTTTTTTACCTCATTGAAATGAAGAAAAATGACGAGCAAAAATTGTTTTATACATTTTTTGTTGTTTTTAATCTACAAAAATGAGCAATTTCAAAGAATTTCCTTCCCACTGTCACCTCGTGCAGCTCAGGATGGGGGATTGGATCGAAGTCATGACTCTATACAATCAGTTGGTTTCTATTATAGGACATGTATGAATTGGCTCGAAATGATGTGTATGTTGATTTGTGTATGTAAAGTGTCCTGTGACAACATTGTTGTGAAGTGGCACTGTACAAATAAAGTTGAATTGAACTGAATTGTAAGAATCGCAATTTAAATCGAATCGGCACCTAAAAAATGGAATTGAATTGGGACAAAACCATATCGTGACAACCCTAATACTTTCAGCCATTTATTGAGATTGCTTTTAAACTTATTAATTTGTATTTATTGCTATTTTAGTATCGTAACATTGTTTTTATTTTTCATTGTTTTATTCTATTTGTGCAGCACTTTGGAAACTGTTTACATTTATAAAATGTGCTTCATAAATAAAGTGGACTGGATATTTTCTTGACTCACAGGCACCTCAGTACCAACATGACATGGTTTAACCAGAACAGCCAAGCTGAGTATTGCTGCTGACCATGTCCATCCCTTTATAAGCACAACAAGGCTCTCCATGCTCACACTCTGGGCTTAAAGCGTTGTTTCGGTAAAGTCTGCTTCCATTTAAATCCATCTAACAGAGATCTGTATGCATCTGCATCCACCACAAGCTGATGCAAACTGGTTCTAAGCAATCTGAGACTAATTTCTGCAATCTGACATGTCTGTGTTAATACTGCATGTGTTTGTTTTTTTTGTTTTTTATAAAAGACGCTTAAACAAATTATCCTTGATCAGAAAGTATTTTATACATGTAAATAAATCATAAATACAACATATCGTTGTTTACTGTTGCAGAGATGTTTGTCTCTGCGGCTCAAACTTTACATTGCACTTCAGAGGAAAAAGAAATCTTAAATGAGACGTTTAGAGGAAATTAAAGTGCCGAGAAGCCATTAAAATGATTTATTTGGCAGCTGTTTCTGGTTATGAGACACACAGCAAACAGCATTCTACAACTCTGATCTGTTTTGTCTGCTAAAACTTTGCACATCTATACGGTAAAAACATCCCAAAGGGAACAAATGTTGACCTTTTAGCCTGCTTGCCTTGAAACCATTACCTAAATTGGAACAAAACAGCATTTCCCTCTGTAATGAAATAAAATAAAGCCCCAAATGGCCACTAATGCTTCTTCCTTTTAACCAAATACACTTGAGGGCAGCTGCTGTTCGCTTATATAAAGAGGTAATCAAGAGGAGGCATTAAAAAAAAAAGCCTTTACTCCACAGGCCACAGGCAGGACCTTAATGAAGAGACTTCTTCATCAGTAAGTAATGAGCACTGAAATGGACGCAGAGGACTGCAAGACGGGGAGCGCGTCCTACAGTCACAGTGTTAGGACGCTGAGACAGTATTTACTACATGCCCCCGGAGGATGTGACTCAAGCGCTCAAGGAGTGGCTTCAAGAGCGGGTGAAGGGCATGGTCATGTGTGGACATCAAGGTCAGAGGGAGCCTCCAAGTGTAGCCTTTTTCACGTGGTCCCCATCACACATCCCTCCTTCGCCTTTCAAGCACGTGAGCGCACACATACGTAGACGTATCCGTCCTTGTTCTTCCCGACGCCTTGGCCTCTGGCGTCTCCTCTGTGTCGCATGTGACAGGTTGGAAATGTGACAGCTGTCCTTACGCTGGACCAAGTCTGGCCAAAGTCATCACACATAACGCACACTCATCTGAGGACGCTATACAAGGCCTCCACTGCAGGGCAGGAGGTACAGGCACTTTGTCCGCCTTCCTCGCCCAACTTTAAATGTCATGCCCAGCGTAATGGGCCAGTTTGACTGACAGCAGGGTTGTTGTGTGAGGACGTGTCCAGCTTCGCTGTACATATGCTGGACACCGCGTTTCATTCCTGCACAGCTGGTAACTGCAGACGTTTCCTGAAACTATAACAAGCTGTGGCCAACAGAGCCAGAGCCTTTTTAAAGAGAAGATTCAGCTTCTTTTCACTGGAATCAACTGGGAGCAACATGGGGACTTTTGCAGGAGATTTCTTTTAAAGCATTAAAGAAAAGAATCAGCTGTTGCATGAGGTATAGAAGAAACTGGTTCAGTGAGTTTTACTCTAAAAGAGGAAGAACTTAGTGGTTTAACACACAAACTGAAGCACCATCAGCTTTATGTAACTGCAGTGCGAGTAGCTCCAATCTGACACGTTGCACTTATCAATGAAACAGTTTTACCAGCAGTTTAGAGAGGTTCTGATCTGTCCTTGACATCTCAGAGACTCAGTGTCTGTTGTTGTTAATGACCTGAATCACAGCAGCTTTTCTGTAGATTAAGAACAAAAACTAAGAGGTTCAGACAACAGTGGTTTGATTCAGCATACACTATAGGAGCCAATTTGTTTGATTGCGTTCTAATTGGTGCTGTTAGAGGGTGCTGTATTGTTACCTGGGCGTATAGGAGGGACACGTCACTGGTTGGGTAGATGTTTGGAGTTGCAACAAAAGGTTTTTGACTATTATTGAAGGAGCTAAGTCTAATCAAAGCTACTCAGATATCTTGGCTCGAGAGTAGTTTGACGTGCCGCTTTACCGTGATTGACTTCCACTCAGACCGCTTGATTAAGCTTCATCAGTCTTTATTCCTTTGCAAGAATCATGTGGCATGTACACGTCTCATCGCGCCCTGCAGTCAAAAACCTTTTGCCCTTCCGGGCCAAACATCTCCCCAACCAGTGACGCGTTCCCCTGATATGCGTCACCTGCCCAGGTAACAATACAGCGTCCTCTAACAGCACCAATGAGAACGCTATTAAACAAATTGGCTTCTATATCGACAATTATGTAGAAATCTATTGTTTTACTGTGTTTATTGATTATGCTGAAGGTTTCTTTATAAATAAATCTGTGACCTGAAAACAACAGCAGGACTACAGGCTGATAACTGGTTTGATAACTGGTAACTGGTTCTCTTGAGAGGGAAGTGGAAGATGAAATGTTTTTTTTTTCAGTGCATATAAAAATAAAAACTTTAAAAAGAAATTGCTCCAGACTGAAAGAATACAGGTAGATGAGAATTTGGGGCTCTTTCTCAACTAAACTGGGCAGAAATTGCTGTCATTTTCTGACAAAAATTCATTTAAATGTCCTCGTGTGAGAAATGTTGATAACCATCTGAGTTCAGTGTCAAGTTTTCAAAAATAAAATGTTTACAGGTATTAAATGAGAAATAATGCTGTGAATCTTTCAGTAGAACAAAGTGAATGAAGGTCTGACATGCTGAGTTATGTGTTTGTATGTCATGGCTTTGACACATAATGTTCCCACTGAGAAAGAGAGTTGCAGATATTGCCTCTGATGATGTGGTGCTTCTGCTTGTGGGGAGAGGATGAGTGTGGAGCATTCTCAGGACCAGGATGATCCCGTTCCCTCCATTTGCGAGTACAGAGCTCTCCTTTCCAACGAGCTATCAGCTCATAAACGCAGGCGGGTTGATGGTTAACTTAGTCGGACCCAGTGCTGTGGATCAGTTTTGACATGAGGACAATAGGTGTGAGATTACAGAGCACACATGCTCCACCTGGAACCATGCTGCCACAAACACACCTAATTACTGCCTTGTCAACTCGGTCATAAATGCTTTGTGCATCGAGTGTGTTTGCATACTGGAGAATAATGTGTGCACATCTCTCTGTGGAAAAATTTAAGTCTCAAAATGAGATGGTTAACAAATTAGAAACAGCAGCTACATGTAGATTCTGCAGGGTGATTCATGCCGTTTGTAATGGAGATTGTTGTTCATTATACAGTACATGTTTTTATTATCATATTCCTTTTACAACTATGAGAATTTTCCATATTTCAGAAGAATCAAGATAAATGACTGCTCATTAAAGTGTAAAAGGATAAAATGATGCTGTATTGCTATTACTGCTCCTACAGCATTTGCTCAAGCTCCTCCTTACAGCTGCTTATTGCTGCTTAACAAAACAAACTAAACATTTAGTGTAATTTTTAAAGTTTAACAAACTTACAAATGAAACATTAAAACTTACAAATTAACAAAGTTATGAAAATAAATGTTAAAAAAAAGACCAAAAAAATTGTGATTTATATGAACTTTGATGCTTCAAAATTAGCCTCAACATTCAAACAAACGATGGCCTGGGAAATTTAATCAGGATATATATATATATATATATATATATATATATATATATATATATATATATATATATATATATATATATATATATATATATATATATATATATATATATATATATATATATATATATATATATATATATACACACATATATATATATATATATATATATATATATATATATATATATATATTTTTTTTTTTTTTAATTTATTTATTTTTTTAAAATAAATAAATACATTTACATCGGACCAAGACGACACCAAACACATTACAAGTTCCTGAGACACAGATATGTTTATGCAGTGGATCTTTCAATAAATTGTTTGAGATGAATAAAGTTCCATCGCATGACCTTTAAATCCTTTATATTCATTATATAACATCAGTTTATCAGCCATTTAACCCTTTAGGAGTAAATTTATCCTAACACGAATTATAATTTCTCTGACCAATTAACTTTATAAGAGTGTTTTTTTTTTTAATCTAATGCAGGACATTTACATATTGCAGTATATAGGTATAATTCAATTCAACTTTATTTGTATAGCGCCACTTCACAACAATGTTGTCACAGGGCACTTAATGCTCATGGCTTGTCTGTAAGTCAGTCGAACCACATTATGAAAATAAACAAAGCAATAACAGCTTAGAAACAGTCAAAAGTTCAACGAGTTGCAAAAGAATCAACCGATCATTTCTCCACCCTAAAAAGATGCAAGTTTACACCCATTGCTTGGAAATGAGCTTGATAGAAACACCTATGACTGAGTCACTACCTCTCAGTTCACTTCAGCGGTATCATTTCCAGACATCTCATAATATGAGATCACATGATTTAGACCACTGTAGTTGTGGTGAAATACAGCACAAACCCAACAAGTTGGGCCATTAGCTGAGCCAGTCAGTCCATTTTATAATATATTTGATTACAGTGCCTCATTTTAAAATATATTCTTTGACTGTCGGCCAAAATCTACGTTGTTTTTATAACCAATACATTTGCTGCTGAGACAATTATGCAAATTGGTTAAATTACAACATGGTGCGACTCACATGTATGTGACTGTGGCCAAGTGTTACTGTTAGTGTGTCACTGTTAACATGTCACCGCAATGATCTGGCCTGAGCTGCGCAATCTGTGCAAAGTGTGATGCTGAGGCTCAAAGCCACCACGGTGACTCAAGTATATGACTTTCCATATGGATCATTAGAAACTAATTATTGAATCCACATGGTAAGATCATACTGATGTCACAGTACAGAGTGACCTGCAAGTCAACTGCTTCCTTATTTAGATCTCATGGTAACAAAATGATGTCAAACTTCTTTAAATTTCCAATTTACGGTAACTTCAGTGTCAGAGATTCAAAAGGAAACAAGAACTTAGCTTCCTGAAAACTTCCAGATAAAACAATGACTGTTTCTTTACTGTGGCATTTTCTGGGGCTGATTATTGTAATTGCATTAATAGTGCTTCACTGGAAGAGTTGCAGGGTGTTTTTGTCCCACTCCACTGTTAATAAATCAATTTCAGACAGTTGAACCAGAGTGGCTTTGTACTCTCATTTGGGACCGTTGGGGATTTTGAGCTTAAATAACCATGAAATTAGTAATCATGACAAAAAAAAATTGGGCTTTTTTTGTGGAGGGGGGATTAAATTGGTACAGATTGAGAGGAACCAGACAGATGCATAACTTAAAAACCATATATTTCTAACACAAACACTTCTTACTGGACATTAGTAAACATTTTTAGCTTTATCAGCAGTATGATTTACCATTAAACTAAAAAGCACAAATACTGCTTTATTTTGTCCCAGCAGTCATAAAGAGACTGTACTTATGTTGCCGTCTCAGGAAAATACAGAAATGGCAAAAGAGGTAGAGCTGAAAGGGGGGCTGTGAGGGTGGGGTGGATGACAGACGAATATCAAACTCTGACCTGCCTGTAGCTAAGCGCTAACTGAGCTAACCCGGAGCTAATGGGAGCTAACCCGCTATCAGATGTCGGCAGGCTAAAGCTAAATCACTTTGCTAACCGGCTAAATAGTGCGGCTGTGCTACACTGACTTCTTGCAGAAGGATATCCAGCACTTGTCAATAAGACACGCCAAATAAATCTGCCAAATTTTGAGATTACATTACTTTTAAAGGTGAGTCTGAAAAAAAAAAATCCTATTAAACCAAAAACGGATTTTTGTACCAGGCTGTAAACATGTTTATTTCTACTGTAAACATGTTTATTTCTGCTGTGAAGTTGGTCTTTTTAACATGGGAGTCTATGGGGATTTGGTTTGTTCTGGAGTCCCTAGTGGATTAAGGGGGAACTGCAGTTTTATGCACTTCTGCATAGGCTTCACTTTTACCCGCAAAAGGTTGCAGCTTGGTCTACTCAAGCACTTGAAAAGCAGTGTAGGACATTTCTCCATGAAGCCACTCTTCCAAAGCATAGAAACACTTGTTGCTTGTTCACAAGCCTTGGGCAGCATCGATTAGCTAAACGTCACTAACGTTTTCCTCATGACTCATTCACAGGTAAGAAAACACCTGACAACATCATCATGTAGGGATGTGAAATGGCCAGATATGTCAGGTTGTCTTTCTTTTTTTCTTCCTTCATGTACACTATTTTATGATGTATTTTTTCATTAATCTTGTGTTTTTTTACTGCACTTGAAAAGCCTAACCAGGGACGGGGGGGGCGTAAATTAGCCTGTGGCTATAAGCCTTTTGTACATGGCATCGGCCGCCTAGGTGGCAATGTATTCTTGTACTGTCCCTGCCAAATAAACAAATAAATAAAAAAATGAACCCAAACGACAAATAAAGTAACTGTTTCAATATAGCTAATGTAACTAGTTAAGCACTGGCTCTCGCTTCGTTGCCTTTAGAAGCACTCCAAGCCTCTGAGAGCACGATTCGTGCATGAAGAGGGGCACGCACAGAAGGCTTGGGGTGGTGGGGACAAATGGAAGTGAAGTTTGATTGACATATCACCATCCAATCTTTTAGAACAGGCAAGTTAAAACGATCGGACCGTGTTTTTTTTTTTTTTGTCTTGTCTGTTTCACAGGTGACTAAATTTTTGTTATTTTTTTTGTGTTGAGTATTTAATTAACTGACTACAATTTTAGGCTAATTATGCTAATGGAAAACATCTACTGCTCTACGTTTAGGTGTGTTTCACTACAAACATTTTCACTAAAGAGGATGGAGGACGAAGATGAGCATCTAAAGGTGTTAAAGGAAAAACATATAGATTGTGTACAACTTGTTAGAGAGCGAGGGCGGAAAGTAGGCCATATGGAAGTAATTCCATGGAGGGATGGAAAGTGTGTGCGTGTTTGTGTGTGTGTATGGGGGGGGGTGTAGAGTGGGAAAAGGTGGAGGGGGGTATATATATATTCTCCTGAGAACATAATGCTGGAAACCTCTGATGCTCGGCTGGGGGTACAGGCAGGTGGGTGGGAATCTTCGTTTGGAGATGCAGTGTGGGTGGTTTCTGGGAGAGGGGAGGGGCTGGGGCGGTGGGTTGAACATTCGCAGAGGGAGACAGGAGGCGAGTTTGACCTTTTGGTTTCGAGGAGTCACACTGGGGTTACTGGAGCATTGGGGAGTAGATCCGAGCTCCGTGCTCTCCAACCACCCCCTCCCGAGGCTGTGATTTCTCTTTAACCGCTTCGCTACACCGAGGATGGTGAGGTACTCTCCCTCATCTCCTTAAACAAGACATTTTTTTTCTCTTTCTACTTCAAAAGGAGGTAATGCTAGCTTCCACTGTTACAGGCAGAAGCGTTTCATCATCTCCTGATATAGAAAACAAGTGCTTTAGCTATTTTTATCTGCACACGGGGATGCAAAGAACATCAATAAAGGGAGGTGGGTTTTGAACAAGCAACAACTGAACTGCTCCTTAAACAGAAGATTTATATAAAAACCTATGGTGTTCCTAATTAAAGAAAAAAAAAATTCCGCTCCTTTACTGGAAGTTCTCAGAATAACCAAATAAAAACAACATACCACCGGGCTTTAGTTTCATCATCATGAAGGCGAGCCGCTCGGAGAAAACAATGGAAATGACTGCATGTCTGCCAAAAAAAATCATGATGCAACACATGACTCAGATATGTTGTTTATCATGTGCAGACAATTATCAATTCATCAGCGTCAGAGACATTCTGTGGAATTAGTCACCGCATATGCTCCCACACCTAGCCATGATATGATCCAGAAAGACTTCATAGGCCAAATGTGTGTCATCTGTGTGAAGAGTGTGTGCCAAAGTGCTACTGATGAATCCTCACCAAGTTTAGCAGTGCTGCATAAAAGGCAATGAATTTGAAAAATGGGGGACCATATTGGAAGAAAAGGGCCGTTGTAAAGCGCAGAGAAGGATGAGAAAAAACACCAAGCGGCTCACGTTTTCTGCTGCCGAGCACCTCGGTGCCACCAGTCATGTGTCACAACACGATGTGGTGGCGAATGCCCGACTCCTCCACCTCAAGGCGTGACCTTTCTGACAGCGTTGTCTGTCAAAACAGCAGCAGGGCTGATGGGTCAGTGGATAAGCAAACCTTCTGTCCTTGTCACGTTCACACTTCTGGCTTTTGTTACATCTCCAAAAAGAAGACGACGAAAACTTTATCACATAAGACGACTTTGGAGTAAAAATCCGGTGCAGGTTTAGGTGGAGTTTGGTGGAGTAACACAAAGCAGATGCTACATCTGTGTGATGGGTTTTATTTGCCATTAATGTTACTTCAGCTGTAAGAGTCCATCAATAAAACATAAAAATTAGTTCTTTATTGGATACTTTTTCAAACAGTCTGATTAATAATTTACACAACAAAAAGGACAATTAGTAGGCGGAGAATCCAGCCATTATGTTTTTCAATTATCATTCGGAATAAAAAAAATCCGAATGAGCGGTATTCTCCTACGGGTTTACATGGAAATAATAATTCTGAATGGAGGTTGAAATGGAAACATTTCCTTACTTAATTCTGCTTTAGATCGAAAGGTTGGGAAGGGTTCTGATTGGACAGAGGGCGTGACGTACTTACATCTACCAGAAATAGACAAAGTTCTCTTCCTGCTTCTTGTCTTTTCGGTTGTAACATGGAAAAAGACATAATAAGTAAAAGTTTTGCCGCTTCGCGAGCATACCACTTCAGTTTTTTTCCAGCAGCCGAGAAGGAGAAGGAAGATAGACAACTAAACACGGGAGGCAAAACGACAAGTGGAATATGTGCGTCATGGGGACGGGACAAGGTAAGGAGCGTGTGTAGAACAATGAAGGTTTACACGACAGAGGAACTAATCTGAACCCTCATAAAAACAGGAACTAATCAGTCTAATTCCAAAGTGACTCTTTTATTCAGAATTAGGTGTTTAAATGACCATTGTTCACCAGATGAAAGCAGATTTACTTTTACGTGGAATTAAAACTCCCATGTAAACATGGCCATTCACACAAAACAATTACAGGTGGTATTTACTAAAAAGATGACCGGTCAGACCAGAAGATCACACGATTATCTATTGCATTGGAGTTATCTTATAAATCTTGATTTGTTGCTCCCCCAGAATTATTAAAACGTATTTTATCGTATTTTTTAAAATGTTAGCATCCTGTTTTGATACTAATCAGACAGAAAAGTAGTGACATTTCTTTCCTAATATACACATTACTACCACTTTGGTTCTTTTTATGTATAGTCTTTTAATGTACAGCCTGAATGTGGCGTGAAGCATCACGAAATTGGAGTATAAACATTCGCGTGTATTCTATTCCCCAGGCTTATTAGCCGCCACGTTAGCAGCTAACGTTACGACTGTGGGCCTCACAATGTTCAACAATGTTTTGAACACAACTGAAGGTGAATCGGACCCGTTCTGACTGCAGACAAAGCTCTCATTGTATCTGAAGGACTAATCAAGCCCGACGCCGACCAATGACCGATGTCAACATAGCGCTCCACCAGTTTTTACTGGAACTTTTTCTGGCAACACTAAAGACTTTAAATCTAAAACAGATTTTACTACTGACAGAATACAAAGCAAACATCTTTAGTTTTATTTTAAGCCAATTTTTGAGGTTTTTTTTTGGCTCATATCTGTATTGTAACTCCTGGGCTGTGATGAGTCCTATAGATGCTTGTAAAGATAGACCTCACTTTTTTAATCCTCATTTTATAAACAAAGCAAAAACAAAGTATAAAAATCTGACATTTCATGACCGCCTGGGGAATTTAAGTAACTTTATTCACTTTCAGTGTTGTTCATCCTTTTTCAGGGTTTTTAAATCATATAGAAATATTCCGATTTCACTAATTAACACAAAAAAGCTAAATGATATAAGAAGCCAGAATATAAGCATTTCTATAGAGCTTTTCACATGAACTAAAGGAATTTTACATGCAGAAAATGTTTGTATTCACTAAAAAGTGTTGTTAATAGGGAGAATTTTTACTAATTGCAAACACTAATGACCATATATAAAAAAAACAATGAAAACTAAATTTAAAACCATGTTTTAATTTGGGTTTATCTTGAGTCAGCTTATATGAAATGCAAGTTTTTTTTTTTTGTTTGCACTGCTGGATAATTTATTTCCATTAAAGCAAGTTTTAGAGGTCAAAGGTCAGTTTTGTTTAACCACAACAATCCTGTCCAACGTCCAACTAACATCTGTTTGTCCACAAACACAACACGCCCTTCTCTTCGCTGCCTTGTTTCACGGCTGCATTTAGGTAAATTACCATCTTCTGGCACCCATGAGGTAATATTGCTAAAGTCAGCCTGTTAGCTACACCAGCTCCAGGAGTATCATGCTGTTACTCCACGTTGTGCCTGATTTTTCCAGCCCTGCCCGAACAAGTCCAGCCAGTCATGATGGTAAGCACGATGTAATCCAAACCACATCCTCCACAACAGCTCAGACCTCCTGCTGATACGGTGTCTACAAACATGACTTCGCTCATCTTTAACATTTGAAATCTAAATGAAATGACAACATTTGTGTCTGAACTAAATTACTACTAAATTAATTAGTGAATGAAAATGTGTAGTTATAGTTCATTTTCAGTGAAACTGGACACATTTTAGGCATTGTATGCTAAAGGACAGCTAGCTACCGGCTCTGGGTTCCTTTCCAAACGTAACTTTGTCTCCTCAGAGACACTAAAAACATGTTGCACCAGCAGCAGTGTGCTGCATTAGTATGACATTATGTCATGAAGTTAAATATTTGCATTTAGCTCTCTGGGTGTTTCAGGGTGTGGACATCACTAACCACAAATTGATATTTACAAGAAGGTAGATCAAGTGCTTACTGGTCTCCATGGCTATTCTTTTTTAGGATTTAGATGAAGGTTGTGGTATATTCAGGTGTCTGCGTGCAGTCATTTCTATTCCAGGTTATTTGCAGTAATCTAGAATGACCTCACACCCCTCCTGACTTCTGTACACAACACTTTTACATCAGTGTGATTAATTAAAATGACTTTATAACATGCTGTAACACAACGGCAGGGTGACTCCGTATTAGGAGACTTATCAGAGAATTATGAAAGATATTTTTCTATCAACAGAGTACTGTGACTTCTGAAGTACCACCCTGTTTGATTTAGTTCCAATGTCCACCGTGAAGTCTGAACCCTCATAAAAACAGTTTAAAACATCTAAAAGTCTTCTGGAGTTTAAAAGAAAGCTCTGCAAATAAGGCAATAATTTATTCAATTATGATAATTGAGCTTATAAAGCAAGGCTCATATGTGGAGGGTTGGCAGATTAAAGGTAAACCTGCCCCCGGGCAGCTCTAAAGATGGGTATGATCTGCTGGAAATGCTTGGGATCAACTCCAAATTATTCTAAATTCTCCATCTTCATGGAGGACAAAGTATGGGTAAGAGTGTCATGCATAAAGGGAGCAGTTAAAATAATACCTTCGTTCTTTTTGCCCATTTTTTCTTCTTAACTAATTAAAGTAGGAAATCATGCAAACGTTAAAGATTTCAACCCCACACAGCACCTGTTGGAGGATTTACCAACAATATGTCACCATCAAAGATCTGAATGAAGGAATATTTCTTGCATTTGTTGTTGATGGAACCAGATAAAACCAGTTTGTCTTGTTGCATCATCAGCAAGGTTGGCCGAAGTTTTTCTAAAAAAAAAAATGAGGAGGTCTCAAAAGACATCATGAATAATACATGAATAAATTCTAAAACATACAATTAACGCTGATAGCAGAGCAGCAGTGGAACCAGAAAGAAGCTTCTGGAAGGGTTAATAACACTGCTTTACCAAATATCACCACACAGAGAGGCACTGCAGAAATACGTGTATAAATCAACATGGGAATTAATAATATATGAATACATGCAATTAGAAATACATGTAAGTAAGTAAATGAAATCATTCAATTGATTTAAATAAAATAAAAAAGAAGGAATACAACTAAATGATAAATATGAAAAACTGTTAATGGGGAATTACAGAAATGCAAAAATACTAAATAAATAATGTATAAATAAATGGAAACTAAAATTGCTTATTTTTCCATATTATGTAATTATACAGACTTAACTTGCTATCACATTTATTTTGCTATTACGGCACTTTTTGTCTTCCATAGACGTAGGCGGTTTAAGCTTTGTATTTCCTTAATTTGTTTGTACTGCTCTATATTTAACATTAATAACTTAAAAATCTTAAAGTGATGTGTTTATTATGTTTTATAGTATTAATGTAAATATGTGGTACATATTTTACTGGAATTTAACCGTTTTAGGTTTTTCTTAACATATAGTTGAACATTTTTCCTACTTTACATGTCCTCGCAGCTGTAAGTCCTTAAGGTCGCGCTGTATGGGATGAATAAGTCGTTATTAAGTCATATTTGTGCTTTTGCCAAAATACTTTTCTTACTAAAAAGTAATATATTTTATATTTTAGAAAATATAAAAATAGCAAAAACACTTTAGACAGTTCAACATTTTGACTCATTAAAATGGAACACGCTTCATAACGTGACATACATGGTGGCTGCATAAGATTTATAAATAAATTTTCATTTTGTCACTTTTACACTTCAATGTATTTCCTAAAACATCTATTTCTGACTCCTGGACAATCCAGTTATACTTTGCATATACCTTGCATATGAACAATTTACACTGTTTGACTGAAATGAAGCCAACCTGTTTCCACATAGCTGCTAACCTTTGTACACACAGTTGCACATGTAACAGCTGGAATGTTTACACTTTCTGTTTGCACACATTACCAACCATCTTGCACAACTAAGTTTACACATATCTGCAAATATGTACACAAAATACTATTTACACAATACTATTTATCATAGTGTACATTATATAAAGACAGTTTATTTGTAATGTATTTTGCATGCTTCTCTTTATCTTAATATTATTTATCTATTTTATATTTTGATTTTATACCTCCTGCTCTTTACACTCTTACCATCCAGTGCGAGCAGTGAAGTAAGACTTTCATTGTTCTGGGAAACACGTTTCTTACTGTGCATGAAAAGCACAAATCTTCTGGTGGAAAGGAGAGGTTAACAAACAACAAAAATCCCACTTGTGATGTGGGATTTATACGACTGAAAATAAACCAACTTGCATGTCTAAGCAGCGGATACTACCTGGGGCTTCATTTCTCTTAATAAAGAAGCTTTGATGAACTTTCATACATCTGATGAAGGTTGTGTGGGATTAAAACAAGCGGGGGTCCTGGTAACTTCACAGGAACATGAAGCAACATGCAAACCCTTTTCATGCAGGTTCTCCATGATGCACCACATCTGCATCTGCACTCACTTCCAATACTTTTCACTGCAACAGGTGCTTCTTAAAAAGATGCCACAGAGAACGCTCACATGCATTGATGATTAAAAACATTATTCTGTCAGCGATCCGAACATTATTTCCTTACACGCTACTAAACAGATGGCTTTGTTGTGTTTTTCGTTTTTTCCCGTGACAGCCTGAAATGACACTGTGATGAAAGCGTGTTTTCATTAACAGAGGCAGCTTCTTCCAGACTCCAGACTGACTTTCTGCTTTCTCACAAGTCTGAAAACTGAGGAGATCCAGATGTTAAAGCACCTGGCAGCAATCACAGCAGGGGTTCTCAGATACAGACAGACCACGCCAGATACTAAACTCTGGATGTCTGTCAGTGTTTTCAGTCCACTACAATCATTAATCAGGCCATCATGTAAAGTTCACAGTGAACTGGAAACAGCTAGTCACCACTCGAAAAGCTAATTTCCTGTTATGAAGTTTCACATCTGTCCAGATTTAACCTCTCGGAGGAACTAAATAAACTGAAAAGGTGGTTCTAGTAAAATAAAATGTCTTTAAATTTGGATAAAACTCATTTTATGTTGTTTGGGAATCATAATATTTTATTCCACAACTGTTTAGCAGAAACAAAGCGATTTACATCTGAGAGTGAGAACAACACAAGCAGGAAGTCAAACAGTAGGGACATGGTAGATAAGTGCTGGTCAGACCGCTGCAGGTGTTGCCAGGTAGAGCTTGAAGTAGTCCAATTGTTTTTGTTCCCTTCCCTCCCTTCGATTACATCTATCTGAAACCACATTAGTTACGTTCAGCAGAAGTTGGAGGAATATGAGGCGCATATTTAAACCTGAAAGTGCTGTTTACCGTATGTTGCATGTTTATTTTACAGCACACGACTTGCTGCATAGATGTGTGTGGAAATGCACATAAACGCGAAGCAGGAAAAGGTCATTAGCTTGATAAAAGCAGGATCTAGACGTCAGGCATAAAGTCTGAAATACAAACGCAAAAATTTAAAAAGTTTAAAAAAAAAAAAAAGCAAAAATAATATTCAGAGTAAAAACGTACTTACTTCCCGAGCACTGCAAGTTTTTTTGTAAAGCGCCTTTCATGTCAAAGTGCATAAAACATGAAAAGCATCATAGATAATGTTGAGAAGCATAAAAGACAATAAATCACAGTGACAATGAATTTTAAACAGAATTAAATGCAAAGTTTCAGGACAACTTTAAAAATATGGTTTCAATATCAGAAGGATAATCATGGACCAGTTTAACCAATAAATGAAAAGTAAAAGCATATACCAGTTTAAAACAAATATGACAACAGTTTAATCTAGGAGGGTAATGACAGAAATATTGATGTATTTTGCTTTGTTTTGTTACTTTTTTTTTAACTTTTTCATTTCTTTTTATTGTGAAATAGAGAATTTGTAATATTTATAATATTTTTCTCTATATTTCTGTTATTTTGTTGTAAATTGATCTATTCTACGCCACTGTTGTGCAGCACAAAACAAGACAGATGTGATGTTGAGGCCTGTTTATGCTCGATGCAGAAGACGGATACGCAGATGGAAAGAAAGATTTCTTCATCTCCTGCATTGGTTACTGATGCAGAAGTTTTGCTATTAATCACTTGACTCAGAAAACGGAGCAAAACAGCCCGATACTGATAAAAGAATAAAAAACAGAGAAAAAAGAGAGCAACGGGAAGAAGATGACAGAACCGTCCAATAAAAATCACCTGAAGAAGATCCAGAAGAAGTTGAGCAACAAGAAACAAAAAGTAAAACACACAAAGTGAGAAGCAGAAGGTTTTTATTCTTCTTCTTCTTGTGTTTTTGGATGGTTGTGTATAAACGCCACCAAACAGTGTCAAAACCACAGACCACTGTAAAATAAAATAAAAGATGGGTAGAACCTCCATGACGTCATCCGTATGTTTCTGGAGAACTAACTTGAAGCTAATTGGGTGATTTCTATCATCGCCATTTTGGCAGCGTCACGCGTGTCGTCTCTCCTGGAAAATACTAAAATGGGCAACGTGGTGGAGCTGAGAGGGGTCTGTGAGGGTCGGGGTGGATGATTGACATCAAACTCTGACCTGTTTGTAGCTAAGACCTAACCCAGAGCAAACAGGGGCTAACAGAAGCTAACCGGCTAACAGAGGTAGACGGGCTAAAGCTATCTCATGCTGTTAACCAACTAAAAACTGCGGTTTTTAAACATTCTACCCTCTTGAGGCAGAAGATCGGGTACCTCTTAATAAAATAGACACGCCCCTAATTATGCCAAATTTAGAGATTAAATTACTTCTATACAAAGATTCACTCCCCCCACAGTTGTCATGAAGGTAAACCTGACCTATTACACCTAAAATGTGTTCATTTCTGCTGGGAAGTTGGTCTTTTTAACATGGGAATCTATGGGGATTTGCTCTGTTTGGAGCCCCTAGTGGATGAAGGGGGAACTGCATTCTTTGGTACTTCTGCATAGGCTTCACTTTTAACCACCGTACCTCCGGACTCTGCAGTCAACACTGCCCACAAGTGGATGAACTGACTTAACAACCATGGCAACGCATAAGTCGCATACAGACATGAGAGTGGCAACGTACGACAACGTCTGAAATGGACGTCTCCATTTATGAAAGTAAACGGACACTAAGACCGATAAGTTTAAACTCTTTCCACACATGTAAGAAGAAGAAAATGTGAAATTATGAATTTTCCAAATGTCACGTCATGTTTGAAAACAGCAATTTCCTTTTCTGTTGAAGCCACTCTGACATGTTCTATAGACAGAAACCTTCAAATAATTTAAATCACCTTCTCGTCTTGTCCTCATGTCTTTTGTCTTTCCCACCGAAGAGGAGGCGTGAGGAGCGCAGAGTCAAGGCAGCAGGCTAACAATCAAAACAAAAAGTCTTTGGAGCTGGCATTATGCTAGTTTAACACAACTTGTTCAACAATCACACAGTTTTGTTGCAGCATTGCTTTTTAATATATATTACGTATTAAAGGTCTTTGTGACACTTTTAATGACAATTTAATTTAATTTACAATGAAATCATTTAGATGTATTCGGAAGACTTGATTGTAACATCCATTCAGGCTCATCCTTTAAACCTCTGCTTGCTTATTTCCTCCAAATGGATTTCAAGAATATAGAAAACCTTGAAAATCTGTTGCTGAGATTAATTTCTGAGAGACGGGAAGAAAGATGAATGAGAGGAAGTCTTCTGAATGCAATAAAAATACGGAAAAAACTTAATCTGTTTTAATTTGAGGTTACTTGTGACGCTCTTTACTGGGGAATCTAAAAACGCAGAAATCATAATGCAGATGTGTTGCAGTTTTGCAGATATGTTAGGTGTTTACCGTTTGCTAATGCAGTGTGTGTGATTGAGCCATTCAACGACGCACAACAACAAAGAATTAAATACCAAAACAAAACTTCCCAGAAACTTAAGAAAAAAAAACAACAAAAAAAAAAAAACTAAACAAGCAGTGTGCGTTTTGATAAGAGAAAATATTTTGTGGGCAACCATTTCAACAGAAATGCAACAGAAGAGCGACTGATCGGTTTAGTCAGTGTGAAAATGTGAAATTCGCCGTACTCCCTTTTACTCCAACCCACAAGCCACAATGCATTCCACACATATTTTCATTACATAACAGCAACTAGAGATTTTTATCAGCAGGTAATATATAAAAATCACACAATTACTGCTGGATAAAATATTTTAACCATTAATTTAATTGATGATTTTTACATTTCAGTACTGATGGCAAGCTTCTTAAAAACTGTAATATGAAAATATGCTTCTGTCGAAATTACAGCTAAAGGAAGCAACAATAAAGTTTTCATAATTTTTAAGGGGAATATGTTGTAATAGTCTAAATGAGAGGCCCCTGGTCTCCTTTCTGACATCAGGACTGATGCAACACAACCCACCGACCCACGGTATCCTCCTCTTTTGCAACTGCATCCAGCTTCTTGCAACAGAAGAGTTTCAGTTTGCTGCATCAGCAAATATTGTGAGGAATTCATTTTCCTGCCATCAGTTTGGACTCGAAGACCTCAGCCACATGAGATTTTTTAAATATATATTCCAACTCAGAGAGTAGCGTCTGTATCTATTGACGGAATCATTAATCGCAGCTGGATAATTAAGAAAAACCTACCTTTAACACTTCCTGCATTTTCATGTCATATTTCACTTACAGACCTTTTATGCCTGACATTTAAATTCATCTTCAAATGCATGCCAGCTATAATACATCCACCATTTAAAAGCCACATAATTGTTTATCTGCATGGACGCATTGGCTGGCCTTTTCAGATTTCACTCGCACACTACATTAGTGAAGCCCAAACTGGCAATTACTTGACAATGTCTTTTGGGCAACTTGCTTTCTGCCTAAATGCCATATATCTCACAGGTCTCTCAGCAACAGGACTAAAAAACCACAACCAGGATGTGGTTTACCTTGATTTTGCTTACAACACAGCTGCAGATGGGGCTTTGCAACTCAGCTACAAGAACCTGCAATGCAACACATAAATGAGTTTTTTTTTTGGTGCTGCACGATCAAATCAGAGTTCAGTTAGGCATCTTAGTTTCCACTTCTGGATAAAAGATGAGTGGTTTTACCAGCCAATAGCGTCAGTGTTTGGTATGTCCTTGGCTAACTCTAATTCTAAACATTCAGAGAGCTAACCCTAAGACTGTTACCAAACAAGACCAGTCTTCTTTCACTACGTTGGTAGATACACTCCGCAAAGGAAATCCAATAACAGGATAAAATACTGAAACCATGTTTTTTGATTAGCAGTGTATGTAAACATGTCAGATTATTAAAATGATCTGACTTTTTGTATTTAATGCACGCTCCACTTGTACATGCTAATAACTACCAAAGGTGGCCAGACAAGTTTGTATTTTATTTACCCAATTAATGCAGATTATTTTCTGGCTTCCATAGAAGCAGATATGAAAAAGATAAGGAGATATTGCCAAAAATTATTCTAAGTGACGCATAATGCCTCTAAACCATCTTTAACCACAATTCTGTCAGTTAAATCCAACATTTATCGTCTTTAAGTGGATTTTAAAGATCTTTCTTTGAGATTTGGGACAATGGATGAGGATTATCTCCATGATGCCCTAGTTTCACATGTCTACAAATATACACAGATTTCCACGGTTATGAGCAGGTCATCGATACCTGTCAACTGAGCGGTCAAACACGGGGGTGTGAGAGACCTACAGCTCTCTTCGCCTTTTATTGCCTTTTATGACATAAACAGACTAAAAACAGGAAAATACTTATAAGTCATATTCTGGTACAAAACAGCCGAAGGCGGACCTGTACAAAAAAGCCCAGTTAACCCCATATACAGGGACAGACTGGCCATTTTCCTGGTGGCCTGATGTGTTTTTTGGGACGACACTTCAGTCAATCGTTGTCGATTCGTCACAAGAAACCGATAAAAACTTACTCCCCGTTTACGTAATTTCTCTGGTCTTCGACTGGAATGATCGAACATGCAACATCTCTGGCATTGTTGGAATTTTCCCGGTAAAGACGACTTTCTGTGGAAATTTAAACGGACATCTAAGCTTTCCGACCTTCTCTGGTATATACGAGCATGCACGAGTGACGTATGCATAAATTACAAAAACTGTATTAGCATGCATAGGTCTAGAGGGAGTGATAAGTCATCTGATTTGGGCTGATTTGAATTAATACAGTTTTGTCAAAGTCTGTTGCTTATTGAATAGAGCTTCCTGATTTAAAGGAAAAAATCTGAAGAAAAACGGACAAACCTCCTTACTGAAGACATAACCATGTGATGAATCTTGTGCTACTGTTGCATGCATATGATGCGTTTGCTTGACTGGCAAAAATCTAATATCTCTAACTAATCTGATCTGCCACTCAATGTTCACGTAAATGCATATAAATGTGCCACCTTGTGAAGCGTTATTGTGCCTGCTTGAGTTTGTCCTTCAAGAGAACATTCCTGGATGTTTGTTTACATGAAAAGAGCCCGTCCACTTGAAACATCATCATGAAATAGTGGTTTTATGGCACTTTTATTCTTTTATTATTTATTATTTGCATTGATGTTTTGAAATCAGCTTTACTTCTGCAAAGGTCAAATTCAGGATTTATTATAAAAGAACTTCAAAGATTTTTTTCTGAAGACTTTAATGAGCAAACAGGAAAAGTTCTGGTCCTTGTAACAGAAAAACCAGAGATGAGACGGAGCTGAGGCAGAGAAGCAGCAGACTCTGAGCATTATGGGAGTAACCTGCAATTATTTTATAGCTCTTAAGATTCCTGAGCTCTTAGTCAGTGTTTACCATGGAGGGGCAAGGCAAGACCACAAATTACAACCACTTGCTCTGGCACCAAATGCTCAGGAGTCACGCACAGGCCCGAGCTTTGAAGGGCAAAGTATGGTTCAGGTAATATTCTGTTTTCTTAATTTGGTCATGCGATGAGCAGAATTGGCATCGCCATAGTCTTCAAGCTGCAAAAGACTGACAGTCAACTCGAACAATGTCGTAGCCACCTGTTCACAGAGTGACAGTTATATACGAGTGGGTGTTCATGGATGTGTGCGCGTTCAGGCTTGTTTTGCAGGTCTCTGCAGAGGATTGTGAAAGAGACATCATGTGATGCTGTGGGCTATCTTCAGCCACGACTTCTCAAAAAGCTCAACTGCCACGCAGAGAGGGACAGAAACCCACAAAAAAAAAGCCTTGTGGGAGGTTGAGAAAGGAGCAGCAATTATGTGGCAACTGAAGAGTTAAGGTGGCTGTGGCTTCTGCAGGTTGATGGGATTCTGGTTTAACTCCAGGAGAGCAAACGTAGACATGGAGGTGTCACAAAATAAGGACGAGATGCCGTTGCATAAGTGACTTTGTGTTATTCTCCAGCTCACTTAATCCTAACATCTGAGGAGGAGGTGTCGAGATGTTCTTTAAAAAAGAAGAGTCAGGTGCTCAGATTGATAAGACTTTGAGATAAACGACACTATAAAAGCAACTCTGAACGATTGAGAAAAATGAAGGATTCTTGGAGGGAATCCTCAACTCTCTCCTGGCAGCTCTAACCTGGCAGCCTGGGAAAAAAATGCATCCCAGATTTGGGAAATGTGCATCATGTGGAAGAAATGTGATTGACAGCTCTGTTATGCACCAAGTATATCCCATACAAAAAGAAGAGGTAAAATGTTACAAATAATCATAAAAAAAAAATAAAAAAAAATTTCTTTTTCTTCTAACACCTTCACATTTTGGTAAATGTTTCCTAAAATGCCAATAAATGACAAAAAAAAAAAAAAAAAAAAAAAAAAAGCTAAGAGATGAACAAATGGTCGACTTTGGTTGATTTTAAAATCTAAATTCTAACCAATTTCTCACGAAAAAACATCAAAGTCTGAAAAAGTAACATGAGTAACAGATTCCAGTAGATTGACTATGTAATTTCTTTTAACATTAGTGAAGCTGTTAGCATAATTTCTGCACTATGAGCGTTTTACAGATTTCTTTTTCAAACCAGAGGTCAACAACATTTGACGAGTTCATTACTTATAAGACAAAAATGTGATTTATTTCAAAATTTCATTTAGTCAATAAGTACATAAGGTTAAGTGTAGGCTGGTAAAAAATCAATTGTTTATGAAAAAACCGACATAGCCTTCGGAATCAATGGAAAGCTGACACGGTGCAAACAGCAAATTGTTCAGTGTGATCGCTTCATTTAATAGCAAATTCAGAGTAAAAACTACAGGCTTGAAGATTAATTTTCTATTTTTATTAGTGAAATGAAAAGTTAAATTATGCAGAATAAAGAGGTTCCTTTATACAGTGAGCAAGGTTTCACTGCAGAGCCTCAGGCGTAAGAGCAGAGTAAATAAGTAGGGAAAACACTGAAGATAGAAGAAAGACACCATTCCACCAAATCACCATGAAAATCTCCCGTTCCACCACATCACCATGAGAATCTCATGTTCCACCTCATCACCATGAGAATCTCCCGTTCCACCTCATCACCATGAGAATCTCCCGTTCCACCTCATCACCATGAGAATCTCCCGTTCCACCACATCACCATGAGAATCTCCCGTTCCACCACATCACCATGAGAATCTCCCGTTCCACCACATCACCATGAGAATCTCATGTTCCACCTCATCACCATGAGAATCTCCCGTTCCACCACATCACCATGAGAATCTCATGTTCCACCTCATCACCATGAGAATCTCCCGTTCCACCTCATCACCATGAGAATCTCCCGTTCCACCTCATCACCATGAGAATCTCCCGTTCCACCACATCACCATGAGAATCTCCCGTTCCACCACATCACCATGAGAATCTCCCGTTCCACCACATCACCATGAGAATCTCATGTTCCACCTCATCACCATGAGAATCTCCCGTTCCACCTCATCACCATGAGAATCTCCCGTTCCACCACATCACCATGAGAATCTCCCGTTCCACCACATCACCATGAGAATCTCCCGTTCCACCTCATCACCATGAGAATCTCCCGTTCCACCACATCACCATGAGAATCTCCCGTTCCACCACATCACCATGAGAATCTCCCGTTCCACCACATCACCATGAGAATCTCCCATTCCACCACATCACCATGAGAATCTCATGTTCCACCTCATCACCATGAGAATCTCCCGTTCCACCTCATCACCATGAGAATCTCCTGTTCCACCTCATCACCATGAGAATCTCCCGTTCCACCTCATCACCATGAGAATCTCCCGTTCTACCTCATCACCATGAGAATCTCCCGTTCCACCTCATCACCATGAGAATCTCCCGTTCTACCTCATCACCATGAGAATCTCCCGTTCCACCACATCATGATGAGAATCTCCCGTTCCACCTCATCATGATGAGAATCTCCCGTTCCACCACATCACCATGAGAATCTCCCGTTCCACCTCATCATGATGAGAATCTCCCGTTCCACCACATCACCATGAGAATCTCCCGTTCTACCTCATCACCATGAGAATCTCCCGTTCTACCTCATCACCATGAGAATCTCCCGTTCCACCACATCATGATGAGAATCTCCCGTTCCACCTCATCACCATGAGAATCTCCCGTTCCACCTCATCACCATGAGAATCTCCCGTTCCACCTCATCACCATGAGAATCTCCCGTTCCACCACATCATGATGAGAATCTCCCGTTCCACCTCATCATGATGACAATCTCCCGTTCCACCACATCACCATGAGAATCTCCCGTTCCACCTCATCATGATGAGAATCTCCCGTTCCACCACATCACCATGAGAATCTCCCGTTCTACCTCATCACCATGAGAATCTCCCGTTCTACCTCATCACCATGAGAATCTCCCGTTCCACCTCATCACCATGAGAATCTCCCGTTCTACCTCATCACCATGAGAATCTCCCGTTCCACCTCATCACCATGAGAATCTCCCGTTCCACCTCATCACCATAAGAATCTCCCGTTCCACCACATCATGATGAGAATCTCCCGTTCCACCTCATCATGATGAGAATCTCCCGTTCCACCTCATCATGATGAGAATCTCCCGTTCCACCACATCATGATGAGAATCTCCCGTTCCACCTCATCATGATGAGAATCTCCCGTTCCACCTCATCATGATGAGAATCTCCCGTTCCACCACATCATGATGAGAATCTCCCGTTCCACCTCATCACCATGAGAATCTCCCGTTCCACCACATCAATACTCAGGTAAGCTGTGGTGGTTAAACTATGTAATGTTGGTGCTAAGGGGACCAATGCCTCCCCCACCTGCAGCCTGAAGCCTCTCTTGGTTGGAACCAGTAATTATTTAACTTCCTGTAATTTATTTTTAGAACTCCAAACGTCCATTCTTTTCTGACATCAACGAGACCTTATGGTCCAGTAAAACTGCTGCTCACTGGATAACTCCTCTTATTCAGACCATTCTTTCTCATTCTGATGCTCAGTTGTAACTTCACAAAGTTGTCTTGCCACATCAACATGACTCAATGTTCTCAATTGCTGCCTTGTGATTGGCTCATTAGATATTTAACAGGTGGACCTAAAAAAAAAAAAAAAAAAAAAGACTGGATAGTGTATGTACGCACATATATTATTTTACTCCAATACTCCAAGAATTTGATTGTTTTTTGTTTTTTTCTAGTTCAACTGATCAGCTCTGGAACTTTTCACTCACACCCATTTAAGGAATTTGTCAACACCAGACTGAAAAGAGGTCCTGATAAGCTGAAATGAATTTTTAAACAAATAAAAACAATCTGCTTGTTGTCACATCATGACAACGAAGACTCTTATGCAAACACTCCTCTGTGGGGATGTGTTGTCACCATCTTGGTATTGAGGTGAAGACAGTGCCATTGTTAAACACAGCCTCGAGGAACATGGAGAACATGTTCTGAGAGGATCATTAGGAGTGAATTTTCATGGCCTCTCAACAGTCTCACTCCTCTCCATAAAGTGTTTACCAAAGCTGATTTATAGAACTTTAAATAGCATTCAGACTAGAGCAGGAGATATCATTAAAATGAGAAGTCAACACTTGCATCGTCTGGAGTTTGCTTTAAATAAATGTTGTGTTACAATTAAAATTAAACATCTCAAACATAGTCTAATTAATTGAATTTACTCTTGATGTTTGGGGAACGCAACATCTTGCTCAAGGCTTATTCAAGAGTTTGATATTTGTATGAAAATATTAAAAATAGAAAAACAGGACAGGAAATGGGGAAAGAAGCACAGAAATAATCAAGTCAGCGACGCTGGCGCAGCAAATGAGAAGACAGAACGAGAGCCCAGGGCTCTGCTTCACCCTGACCCTACCCTGTCAGCTGCTGCCTGTGGAGCTTCGAAGGTTAAAGCGAGTGCATGTGGTGGGGCGGGGGGAAGGGGTGTGAGGATGCAGGACCAAAAATAATTAGAGTACAAATAATTAGATGCAAGTGCTCTTGTTGAAGCATGCATGGCTCGTACAGACAAAACGAGGATTCAGGGACGCCCAGGGCTCAGAGCCACCATCCCTCGGGTCAGTTTTGCAGGAGTGGGTGGGATGCGTGTCTAGTGGGGAGGCTGGGGTCCAAACTGTAGAAAACCAATTCTGGTGAGGCATTTTTTAAAAACAGGCTTGTTTGTGTCAATCAGACCACGTTGTTGATGTTTACTGCTTAGCTGTAGCTTAGCATAAAGCCTGCAAACAAATCAACAAATCTGGTAAAGTCGTGTAAATAAAAACACCCAGATTTAGAAAAAAAATTTAAACGGTGCTGAAAAGTTTTTACGCTGCATTGAGAGTCTTATTGTGACATGTTATTCTAGAGGTTTATCAAATCAAATTCACTATTTATCTGTTCAGAACTTCATTTGCAAAGCAGACGGTGCTGCGGACACGATAAAAACATGTATACACAACAAGTCCATTCATACTGTTCATCACAATAAAAACATTTAATACATTAAGTAAATGAAGAGCTACAGTATCCAGGCAGCTATTTAACAAGCGAATAGAGGATGGGACAAAACTAGACAATGCTCTCTTCGTCCTCAGTGAGAGGGAACCATCCCTACAAACTGAAGGTATCAGGATATAATAAGAATTCAGGGGGTGTCTGTGGAGATCTGTGCAGCTTTTCTTAGAGCTCTGGTGTCATATAAGTCTTCAAGCGACAGCTGTTGCTGGCTTATAATTTTACTGCCGATTTTGCAATATCGCAAACATGTAATGGAAACACTTTTCACGCCTTTACACATCACTGGATGCAACATGGAGCGGGGGGTGCGGTCATGTGACCAGTCCATCGTATGGAAAGAGCCTGAGGGGGAGATGGAAATCCCTTTACAAATGATTCAAGAGGAAAATATACCCAGCATCCTTGGTAGTAAATGACAGCAGGGTTTTACGAGGAATTAGAAATGAAAATGGAAAAGCATGGCGGTGTAGCGTTAGCACTCCTGCATCACTGCAAGAAGGTTGTTGGTTTGAGCCTCAGCTGGGGCCTTTCTGTGTAGAGTTTGCATGTTCTCCCCATGTATGCGTGGGCTTTCTCTGGGTTTTCCGGTTTCCTCTCACCTACAAACACGCATGTTCCATCAATTGCTATGATCACCTATCACATCGAAGTGGCTTTGGACAAAAGCGTCTTCCACAATGAATGTAGAACAGAATAGAATAAAATAAAAGCTTCGGAAAAAGCATGTTGAAAAACAACGTTGCATGGTATAAGTCATAACTACCAGAAAATCTCATCATGTGGACGGGATTTTACAAGATTTACAGCTAATGTGCTGAAAAATAAACCATTCACCTGTAAATTGAAATTCTACAAATACCGCTTTTATTTTGTGAAAACTGTACAGATACAGCTACGTTTTTATCCAAAGTAACAGAACAAGTCCTTTGTAATAAAACATATAAAAACAACAAAGCAAAACAAACCTGTAAGTCTCGTCTTTAAGACGTCTTTGAAACAGTAGTAATGGTTTTCCCTCATTAGGCCTATATACCAAAGGAGTGCACAAAGGACTTTCACAACAAATCGTGTATTTTTTGTACAGCACGAACGAGTTTAAAGGGAGAAATAAAAGAAAAAGAACCAGGATAGTATTTCTGATAAAAACTGATTAGATTATGTCATAGATTTGACTGGAAAACCCTGTCTGATGAACATGAGGATGTCAGTGAAGCTAATCCTGCCTCCCAACAGTAAATAAGATGAAAGTCTTTCCAATACTGTTACAATAATGTGTTGATTCAACATTCTTTTTGTTTTGATGTTTCCTTTTTCTTTGCCATTTTTTAAAAAAAAATAATCTTTGCATTTTATGATTAGCAAGAGTGCATCAGCATAAACCATCTCCATAGCAACTAACATTTTGTTGACAATTTTCTTCAACTGAAGCAATCTTTAGCAGGAATCACTTCAACACAGAGATGCTAAATATTCATTTGAATCGTGATTTTAGACTTTCCGCTCCAGCCTGTCATACAAACGGGTCAAATAAACCCTTGCAAGGAAGTCCTGAAATCACATTTCATTTCTCTGATTTAATCTTTTGTTTTATTCACCTAATGCCAGGCGGACACTGTGCGATTTTAGAAATCTGACTGTCGGGGAAATGCTCCCGCTGCATGACCGGGTTTGTCCCGCGTACTCTATCTGACCCTACGACATGTGTACTCATACTGTACGACTGCTGTCAGCCACGATTACTGACAACCACGACTAGTTGTCGGCGTCAGTCGGTGTGTGACGGCACGACGTGCTCGAGTGTGAACAACGAAAAACAAAGGTTCCTAGTTCCTATGACAACCACAGCGTGCCTGACAACAAGATGGCGAGCAGGCAGCAAGTTATTGCAGTTGTGTGCGCTGTCTTGCGCGTGTTCTCTCCATTGCTCTACTAATCCCTCTTCTAGCAGCTGTGTCCACCGCACACGTCTGAAGTTGGGGTTGCCCGCCATTGTTTAAAGCTCCACCGGTGTCTTCTGCGCAGGTGCGAACGTAGAATCGTGACGTAACGCCACTTACACTGTACGATCGACGGTGAAAATTTCTGACATGCCAGAAGTTTGATCGGGAGGTCGCAGCATCATCGTTAGAACGTAGCAGCAATTAATCCTTCCTCGTGAGTGTTCTCACACTGTACGGCTCACGACCTCCCGACCGGACATCCCGACGCTACCATGTTTCCACGATGACGCAGCGTGACGTCTGCGACAGCAAAATCCTGGTGAAATCCCCTCGAAATCACACAGTGTCCGCCCAGGATTAAGTACATCCTCTTATTTATTTTCCATCCTAACTAATGATTGATTTGCAAAATTATTTTTCCTTTTGCAATAATCGGGAAGTTATCGCCGGTTCTTTGAAGACAAGAAGTGCAGGTCATGTATTCAATGAGAAAGTCCCAGAGACCCTCCACACAAAAAACAAAAAGGTGTAAACGGACTTAAGCCGACGCTGCAAAAGCGACAAAACAATTATAAATTATCAAAACCATCCTGAAATATGCCACTGTCTTCCTGCGATGAGGTCATTCCCATATCATTCTCAGTATACAAAACGCCGCCTTTCCATTAAGGTCCGTCTTTTGGTAATTTGTTTCAAGATTTGCATTTGTGTTTTGCCTTTTGTAGATTTGTAAAAGTGTATAAATATTCTGTAAGTTTGTTTCCAAAATTTGTGCATGTTTTTTACGGATATAAATTCTTTCAGGAAACGCATTCTGCTCTTTTTTTATGTCAATAAGTTTTACACTTCTCAGCCACCGTAGATTTACACCAAGATGACCTAAAATGAACAACCTTTGTGTGTTTAACCGATCAGAAATCTTTAGTGCTTAAAAATTAGCTCTTAAAATAGCTCTATGTGACTTTCTAAACTTAAAGTGTGTTTTCCTGAGTTTTCTGATGTCACTAATGTACGTTCCTGAAGAGATCCTGACGCAGCAGCCTCCCTTGGCTGAGAAACCAGACTTTTCTTAGTATAATGTGCAACTTCACAAAAGCATTTCGCCTTATGGCAGCACACCATTCACAAGCAACTGGATAACAACACACTGGCCTTTCTGAACGTGCATCATGGCTATTTCTGCAAAGAAAACTAAGAGGACATTATTGGCGAAAGGAAAGAGAAGAAAGCAAGAAAGGTGAGATTTAAGTTATAAAGTCTTACTGACTTTTACTGGCTGGAGAGATCCCAGAGAAGATGACAGGATGAAAGATGGATGCCATTTTAGCCATAATTTCAGGGCATCTCTCAGTGAAAATCTGACAAAGTTCAACAGTACAGCTTTAAAGTATTTAGTACTCTCAAAATTACTACTTCCAGAACTGGGGACTTTTTTTTTAAGGTTGACTTATCTCCTTTGAACTTCATTTAGTTTCAGAATCCTGCAGTGGTCGTGCAGGGGTCAGTGGAAGGACTCTCCAGTAGACCACAGCCTCCAAGCAAAGCCCATGCTTCTCCTTTAATCCTTTAGTGCAGATCATGCAATATAACACAGTGAACGGCAGCAGCTTCAGGACCCAAGCCACATATTTATCACACTCTCCCTCTTAACACACTAAGAAGTCACTTCAGAGCCGGTCGCATGGGTCAGCGCTTGTGGGGAAAACAAAGCTCAAGTGAAGCAAGAGCAGAGAGTTCAGTCACGAATGTGGCATGGCTCCACAATCCCAAATGTGTACATTTGCAAACAATCTGCAGCTGTATACTGTATGCAGTCTAAGATCAAGGAAAGAAAAGCAGTGGTGGTAATTCCAGAAAACATACAGAGAGCTTAAAACATATGCATTTACTTCTCAAGCTTTCAACCATGCTACAAAATCTAAGCAACATGCACAAACATGCTATGCACTGTGCAGTGAGGGGTCAAATGCCAGAGCTAACTGAGAGGGTAAAAGCAATCTCAAATGGGTAACAAGCAAGAGGTCATGGTACAATCAAAGAATGAGACACCAAAACAGTGCCCATGAGGACCACATGGCCTTTAAAGGGGATAAAAACTGCCAGCATCTATCTGTGTGCATTTCACTTCCCTTCATCTCCGCGCTCAGCGTCCTTCCCACTCTTTTACTTCGACTACGACAGACTGCCCTCCCCTCATCCCCCTCTTAAAATAATTAAATAAATAAACTAGCTTCCCTCCCTCCTCCCCGAGGCTTCATAGTCCATGCAGGAAGGTAAACATGTCCACTGTCGTGAGCTCAGACCACGCAGATGCTTTGCTTTAGGTAACAGTCGTCCTCCATAGCTCGATGCCCACCAGCAACATCTCAGCATTCACTAGCAGCACACACTAGCCTATGTCTGAACAGATTTCCGCTCCACTGCCAAACCTTCCCTCCTCAAGCAAGGACATCCATGGATTTGATGGGAAGGTTGATTCAAATCAGGGTCAACAGTCTGACCTCTACCTACAGCACCTGTCTGATTGCTGATATTCTGTCTGGAAAGCATCACTGTCTCCACTGTTGGAGTTGTGACTTTTTTTTTTTTTTCTAAAGACCAAAAAGAAGCAGGAACTCATCTTGAAGACTTTGTGGGCATTCATCCAAAATATATCCTGACAACAAAAAGGCTTGCGAAGGCAAGTTGGTGCAGGTGCTGATGAAGTGATAAAGCGCCTAACCAGGAATTTAATAAGCAGCCAAACAGTTTAGAGTGGTTAACAGAATGAGCCCAGGCAAGATGAAAACAAACACAAATCAAGCAGAAAATAAAGTTTCCTGGTAGAATGACCAACACTTTGAGTTGAACCAAAAACTGAGCTCTTTTGTCTTATTCTAGCTTCATTTTTGGTAAAAAGAAAAAAGCGTTGAACACTTGACAGTCTCAACTATAACTTATATCAGAGCTTAAGAGCTACAAGAAGTAAACATGGAGAGAAAATACATTTATTCAGCATTTCAGTATTTACAAACTGTATAAAAACAAGGCAGAGCAACTGAAATCTTTCAGCTGCTGATTGAAGGAATAATTTCCAGAATGGGGAAAAACACCTAAATGGTTAAAGACCAGGCCAGGGTGGACAAATCGAATGTACTGCATGTGTACCAAAGTTACTGGCATGGAGTTCTTGCTACTTTACAAGAAAGCAATCGACATTGCATAAAAATTGTTTTTAAAAGATGTTTCTAATCCTTGACAGATCCAAGATTCGCCACCAAAGTCCCCTGCTCCTACTGTCTATTAATGGAATATGATTTTGTAATATCAGAGTAATCATTTAAATAATTATACTGTCATTTAAATCTTAAAATCTTAAAAAATGACTGAATGTGGGGAAGATTTGAGCAGGTCTGAAGTTGTTTCAATGATTTATGTGGCTAAAGAAAAAAATCAGATTCTGAATTAATATTAACATTTTAAGATTTTTTTCTGTTTCCATGGATATGTTTGTACACAAAAGTGGGGGGAAAGTGCGCCAACAGAGTGTGGAATATATTAGAATATAATGATTTTAAAAAATAAGTCACCATAAACACACATCACCAAGTCAAGCAATTAAAAAAAGAAGAGGTCACATGAGCGTTAATCAGCCAGATTAAGCTGCCTGGTTTCAGTATTCACCCACATGTTACTTTCAACTAGTTTGGCAAAGCGCATGTACATCATTAACTCAAATAATATGTGTAAAAGTGTAATCCTTGGAGTATGAATGATTTTAAATCTTAAACTTGTAGTCACAGTACTTCCTAATGTGGGGATTATATAGGGTATATTCATCTACTCGGTGAGAAGCGACTGTAGGATGAATTAATTACACTTCCGCTGCTCTGCAACAGCACAATATTACTTCCAGAGCAGAAGCATGCCATGCATGAAAACAACTGCACAAATTGCACGTGCACACACACACACACACACACACACACACACACACACGCTAAAAGAAGCAATTTCATGACAACTGTCAAAATGAAAATCCAGGTCATTGGTTTTGGCGTCCAGTCCAGTTCGGTCCAACCTATATAATCCACAGCCCCGCTCCTCTGTAAGGCGTAGGTGGACAAGTCGTGGGCTGATGATGTTCATTACTTCTCTCTCTGCAAGTCAATACTCTCCCTCAGTCTTCAAGCACTCTCCTGGTGATGCTATGTATACCCTAGCTGCCAAAAACAGCACGATACTGTGTGTGTGTGTGTGTGTCTGAGTGTGTGTGAAGCAGGGAAAATGATGAAATAACAGTGATGAGAATGTTAATCCTCTTCCAAGGTTTAAGTTATTATTAAAAAAAAAAAAAAAAAAAAAACTGCTTCTGTTTCAGAGAGATCTTTGAGGAGACTGTTTGGCTGTTGGTACAGCGACCACCACCCGCTGGTTAAAGGTCAGTCAGTGTGTGCCTCCATTCTGCAAGTGACAGCAAGCGTCTGACAGGGGAAAAAAATGTCACCAATAGTTCTTCCTTCAGGGCTCCGTCTAGAACCTTTCCAGGCTGAAAACACACGACGGGAAAAAAGAAAAAAAAGGTTCCAGCCTGAGTGGAAACATGGCTGTGAAATAGAACTGGCTGGAAAAGTCTGTTCACGGCGCTGCAGGTCTGACAGATGAGGGGACACGGCTAATGATGGCTGCTGTTTCCCATATGTTCACCATCAGTGTGCTACACTAACAGAGGCATCGCTGCAAAAGGACAGAAGCAGGACCTCCAGCATGCAGGGCACCGACCATCAGGATTGAAATTTATATAAATATATAGATAGAGGGGAGTGTGTGTGTGTGTGTGTGTGCGGTGATAAGCTGCCTGCAGACACATGCGGCTCAGAGCAGATCGACAGTGACGGCTTGCTGATTAGTCAACTCACAGCCCCACCAAGACCGGAGAGTCTGCGCGCACACACACGAACACACACAGCTGCGCTCAAGTTCATTTAAATAAACCTCACAGATCTGCTCAAACATTCACAACGAAGACACAAAAACACAAAGAGATGAACGCGTGTAGTGATGGAGTGAAGCTACAGATGCGTGTGGATTACCTTCAGCAGGTACACGGGGATGTTGCTGAAGTCCACGGGGAGTTTGAGAAGGAAACGGGCTGAAAACTCTCCTGTCTTGAGAAAAGAGACAAAGGTGAAGACATTTAGAAAGTGCATAACATAGAGGATGAATAACAAAAAAGAAACTGACTTGATGAGCCGTATTTATCAACACCTGAGTTTTAAAGATGCAATGCAGAACTTTAGCAGATTTTCAGGGATGCACCTCGATTGACAGCTAATTCAGCATCCACCTTGCAACTGTACTTCACTGTTGATCTTTCCAACCAGTAAAAGACTCACTGTTTTGTTCCTCTTTTCCTTCAATATTGTCTTTTTTTTTTTCTTTTCGCTGAATTAGCCATGGTGCGCATTAAAGTAGCCGGTGTGTTTACATCGCATTTGACACATTTGACTTAATCCCGCCAGTCCAGGAATTTGACTTGTATTAAACCAGTGGTTCCTAAACCTTTTCTGCAGGCTCCCTTTTCATCAATAACAATAATGTCAAGGCCCCCCTACAGTATCCAACAGGCTTTTCTTTCTCTTCAGGATGAAAAGTCCCCAAGTGTTTGGCTTCATACTTCATAATATCAAATGATAATATTTTCATACATGCAGAAGACTGTGGTCTCTTCATTACCCACTAGTGATTACTACTATTACTTGACCATTAATTGGTCAATCCCAGGGCAGATATGCTGCATCATATTTTCTTCTCTTTTTTTTAGTACTTGAAGTCTCTCTGGTTGATCCATCATTATTTCCCATCGATACGTTCACAGTGCCAAGACTCTAAATTTGATTTAGCCTTGCTGCGCCCCCCCCCCCCATTCCCCCATTTTATTGCAATTTTAATATTTTAAATAATGCTGTCACTGCATTTTATACATTTATATGTAATATGAACATTTCCAATGTGATGACAGGAGAAAGACAGTTTGTCTTGTACAACAGTACATTTTAATCATACAATTAGATTTTCTTTAAATAAAGACAAAATGAAGATGGACACGTCACTTCTTTAACTATTCTAAGAATAGTCTCAGATTGTTGATGCCTAAACTTTTACATTAACTCCAGGGTCATTTTAAAAATACCTTCTTTCTGTCCAGCAGGTTTTACATGTTTCTTTGTTTCAACACACCAGATTCAGATGGAATATATCTCCTAAAGATATGAAGATCTTCACAAGCCTGTAAATGGTTTGACTAAGGTGTTTAAAACCAGATGCCACTGAGGACTAGAGTTTGACCTCTGTAACACTAAATATCAGCCATCACATCATTAGGTTTTTACCCAGCTGTTCTTCCGTCCTGCATAGATCTCCATGTTGCGGCCGTAGCTGGGATCCTCCAGCAGGCTGTCGTACTCGAACAGCAGCCTGGAGCTCTCCCGCAGGCGCTGACATTGGTAGTGATGGTACTGCTGGATGAGCTCCTTCACCAGCTGGAGTAAACACTCAGGGTTCCCAGCGTCCCAGTGGACCAGATGCTGAAACACACACCAGAGAGGAGCAACAAGACAAATTAATCAACTCTGTGGGTTACAATACAGCACAGTAAGATGACATAAAAATAGAAGCCTCTTCTGGGATTAATGGGGAGCAAATTTGGCCAAAAAAAAAAAAAAAAAAAAAACCCACACTAAAAAAGGCACTAGTAGATGAAAACCCACTATGAATAAGACCAATCCCTCACTTCTCATTAAGTATCACATAACTTGGCAAAGCCAGGTTTTAGACAGACAGACAAATAAATAACCCAAAAAAAATTCTCCATATTCTGACATGACTCAGGGGGCAGTGGAGGGAAACCTAAACGAATTTCATCATAATAACCAATACAGTCGTCCAGCATGGGGATGGAACTTACTGGAAAATGCATTTAGATGTATTGTCATGTAAACAAACAATATTTAGACTCCTGGACTCCGTTTAAAGGTAGTTTTATGAAGGGGTTGAGAATAGTAGTAGCATTCAACTTTTCAATTCAATTTTATTTGTATAGCACCACTTCACAACAATGTTGTCACAGGACACTTTACATACACGAATCAACATACACATCAATTTTAGCCAATTCATACATATCCTATAATAGAAACCAACTGATTGCATCGAGTCATGACTTCAATCCAATCCCCCATCCTGAGCTGCACGTGGCGACAGTGGGAAGGAAAAAACTCCCCTTTAACAGGAAGAAAACCCAACGCAGAACCCTGGAAGAGGTCTGTCCTGTACCCGAACCACATACTCCCATTAAAAGATCTGATGGGAGGAAGGGTTGTGCAAAAGGACGTCCTGACACTACACAATCATTTCATCTGATATGGGAAAGCAGGAAGACAGAACTCCTAAATGTGCCACTTTTCAGACCACTGCTGCACTAGTAACTTATGATCACAGATTCCTGATGAATGTTCAGTTCGCAGTTTGGAAATTTGGTTTGCTTTTTTTAAATTTATTTTCAAAAGAAGTTTTACGTATCAGGACAAAACAGTAAATCTAACCTTTAACAAGTCTTAAATTGAGCTGAATACAAACCAAACTGACAAACATCTCAAATAGTATTGGAGGTTTGCAGCATTCAGGTGTGTGTTAAGACAATGCCAAGGAGGAAAGGCATCAGCAATGAGAATCTTAGAGTTATATTGATACTTATCTGGTAGGTCTGTGACGATATGCTTTTGTCCAGATTCGTTGCGATTCAGATGTTTTTGGGTGCCAGATTGATTTAAATTGCGATTTTCACAATTTTTCAATTTTGATAATTTTTGTAAACTAAAAACACAAAAAAAATGTAGAATTTTTTTTTTTTGCTAGTCATTTTTCTCCTCATTTCAATTAGAAAAAAACAACACAGTGGCCAGACCATCATTCCACTAGTATAATGCCCAAGAAGAAATAAAAAAAAATAAAAATGACCAAAACATTTATAAAGGATTATTTTTATTTGAAAAAAAAAAAAGAAAAGATTTTCGATTTTTCGATTAGATTTTCCCACCCCTAATATCTGGACATTTATAATGTGTTTCTTTTTTGCCACAGTCCACATGTGTTTCCTGTTTATAATAATTCCTATTAAAAATATCCATCTATAATGGATATCGACAGCTAGATCGGTGTGGTGCATGCAGCAAGGCAACCCCTGCATAGGTCAGTCATGGTAAAGAAGAAGTTAAGTCAAAGATGAAGCTGTCAATGTACCGGTCCCATCTGTGTTCGTACCCTCAGTCCTCACTACAGCTGTGTGTAGTTTAAGAACAAGATTGTGAATACAAGCCAGTGTCCAGACTGTTCCTTAGAGACAAAGTGAGAAGCTCGGTCAACTAAGAAGCTCAGAGTTCTGGTTCTGACATCTGGTTTGGATGCCTCCTGGACACCTCCCTGGTGAAGTTTTCTGAAAAGATTCCACAGGGAGGAAACCCTGGAGAAGACCCAGACCATGCTAAAAGCCTGGGAACGCCTCAGGATCGCCCCAGACGAGCTGGTGAATGTGGCTGCGGAGAAGGAAGTTGGAAGTAGTAGTATTTGTAGAAAATAGATGTATAGATGGAATATCCAGGTGTATGTTTGCATACATACAGTATATCTTTGTATTACTGCGAACACTCATTTGGTCATTTTAACAAATTAACTTTACAGAATATATCTTTTGTTTTGTTTGTATTTCTTTTTTAATATGAACCAAAGTTTCTATTTTGTTCTTTTTTTTTTTTTTTTTTTAATTCTTTGTGGGTTTTCAGGTTTATTCTGTCAAGCAAAGATCATCATAATTTGGTTCTGTGTACACTGGTGCATTCAGAATGACAACGTCTAAGATGGGAAATTGTTACTGCCTGTCAATTTGGGAAAGTTAATCAAATCATTTCTAAACTATTTGGAATCCACCAGTTACTTTTTTATACATTTCTCATGTATGGGCGTTTAGCTAAGATGGAGTTTAGTTCCAACATACTTCAATGATGCATTTTCAGTTTTAACATGACAGTGGATTTTAAAATGGTGCGGTCTGCATTTGGCTTTTAGAATACTATCTTTTTAGCATCAGTTAACAATCTCCTTTTTACAAATCTCAGTTTCAGTCTTGATCAGCAACAGCATGTGACCTTTTTAACTGGAGACAAAGCCAACATGTAACAAGGTTTAACTGCATTCATCTGAGTTAGCAAAACCACCTAAACAAGAAAAACTGGTCTATTTCTAACCAAATAAAATGTTTCCTTCTCTTAATCTGAACCTGTCCAGTAATACATAAGGAAATAATAATACGCGATATTTTTTTTAGAAATTTTCAAACATCACGTGAGGTCTAACAAAGACAAATAGATACTAAATCCTGGAGATACCATTTCAAGGCTGATACCATTTTGAGGCTGAAAAACCAGACTTCCCCAGTTTTTCCTCCCTCCAGGACACCAACAGTTTACAGCACCACTTCGCTTTACGGCACTGGATATCAACACACTGCCAGTTTTGAAAGAGCACTATGGCTGATTTGTCAAAGAAATGTAAGATGGCCTTATTGGAAGAAACAAGGAAAAGAAAGAGAAAACGGACAGAGCTTAGAGATAAGATGACAAGAATGATCTTTAGAGAAACAGAATGAAGATAGATGCTGAATTGGCCGTCATTTGGTGCCATCTCACAGAATTTCCTCCTACTTGGTTAAAACATGTACACATGGGGTTGCAGGATATTAAAGCATTTCTGGAAGGCTGCTCATGATCTGACTGTCAAAGTTGTGGTTATCCCGCTGGACATTTCACCAGCATGCCACCTCATGGTAGTGATGAAAGTTTCCTTTCAGTCCTGATAGTGAAAGTGATTTTGTAAGCCAACTTGTTTTGAAAGTGAAATACTGGTGTAAAACTAAAACTGATGCTAAACAAACAGGCTGTGCAACTTATGACATAACTCTAGTGAAAAGGTAAATGGGTAACTTGCCATAGCTGTAGTTTCTAATTAATGCAGGTCAATCTAAAATGAAATAATCATTTTGATTATTATCAAGTAAGAGGATTTCACCATTAATACCAGTTACATGTTGGATGGAAAAGCAGGATGTCTGTGATTTGCAAAAGCTCGTCTCAATGACTGTCTGTCCGTTTGCCCGTGAGCCAACATGAAATGTAAAAGAGAAAGCTTTCATTGTTTCAGGAGGGGGTGGAATGAGAGGGGGGGGATCGCAATAGCAAGGGCAGGCTAAACAGAGACAGTGACCTCATCATCCTGATCCACCAGTGGTTACCAGCAATGCCGGGATTCCCGAAATGAGGGGGGAGATGCAAACAAGGATCAGCATTGTCCAAAAGAGGCAGCCGGAGCCGCGGGGCAGGAGCAAGCTGAAACCGAGCAGAGACTGAAGAAGTGCTGTGTCAGGATTGTGACAGGGAATATCAGTGAAACTCAGCTGAGGAGGACGAGAGCGAGAGAGGAGGGGTCAGAGGGGGAAGAGGGGAAAGAGGGGAAAGAAATAACCCTGCAGAGTTTAGACAAGTAAGCCAAGGCCAAACAAAAAACTGGACTGAGACCCTTCAAGCTTGCCCAAGTTGACTAGTTATGAAGTGCAACTGAAACTCCACAAGGAAACAAGTTAATGTTTTACCCTGATAGCTGTGGAATGTTGCAGTTGTAATGCACACACTGAGGGCTCTTAGGTATAAGGATCTTAGTGTAGGATAAACACTCCTTTACAAATTATAGTCAAGGCGTTCATGAGGTTGGTGGTTAAAGTAAAGTACTCCAGTGGAGGTATTGTTAGGGCATTTTGACCGAGCTGGTTATGGAGCTGGTTCAGAGCCAGACTTGGCACAGGTTCTTTGGCTTTCAACTGCCTAAGCACCAGCTCCTGGTTCTCAAAACCAGTTCTAACCTGGCATCAACTCTTTGCTGAGCCAGAGTTGAGAACCTCAGCAGGTTGGGGCGGGGTTACCTGGCCTAAATATGACCATTGGAAGTTGGACTATTATCTTCATATCAGCTAACAAAATTGACTATAAAAACAAGCAGATCTGGTTCAAGGAGGAGACTCTGTGTTGTCTGGCTCTCAGGTCGTACGCAGAGATCCAAGGTAAATTTGACGGGGTAAATTGGACAAAGCCTGTGTTTGAGCAGCTACAACAGGAGATGCCTGCAGTTGGCTACAAACTGGGCTACAACCACTGGTCAACAAATTAGTTTGACAAATTTTACAGAAAATTTCTGGGGACCAGAAAAAGGAGCTGGGATGAAGCAACAACAAATGACCCAAAAGAAACCCACATTTTCAGATCCTGAATGATGTTCTTAGTGACTGACCGGCAATTACACAGCACTGACCAAACTCTTTCGGTCGAAACCAAAACCAGTTCTTTGCTAGCACCGGAGCTGAACCACCTAAGCACTGACTCTAGTACCAGCGCCAGTTGTTCTTTGGTCAAAAAGCCTTTTGTAGCCAATGACAGCTCCGCCTAGAAGATGATCATATCTGGTAAAGCATTAGGTCGTCTTCTCCAAGTACAGATAAACATTTCTAAAATGTACTTTTAAAGAAATCCACTATGCCTTTCATTTGTAAAGTAAAGGGATATTGAGATATTTCATCAGTAAAAACTATTACCTGCTGATGGAAGATTCGCTCCGAGCCACACCACATGCTAAAAGAAATTTCAGAATTTGCCAAATTTCCTGATTTCTTCTTATTAGCCTGAAAGTTCTCGAGCTGGTCATCGAGCCAGTTCTCCAAAGCTTGTTCTTTAAAGAAAAACAAACGCCTACATCAGGGGTGCCCAAAGTCGGTCCTCGAGAGCTGCTGTCCTACCTGGGTTCCACTAAATAGATTCTATATAGCCGATGAAGTTCTTCACAATGACTGATTGATTTGAGTCAGATGTGTTGGAGTGGGGATACATGGGAAACCTGCAGGATTGTGGCCCTCGAGGACCAGAGCTGACAACCTCTGGCTTAAATAATTAAACCACTTTAGGAATTTCTTCCAACCTCATTTTAGGGCTTGAGGAATGTTTATCTACGAGAATCATGACTACAACTTTTAATACCATTAATCCTGTTCACAAATGCTGTTTCAGGTTGCACTGACACCCGGATAGTCTGGGGGCTTTGGTTCGATTGGGTGGGGGTTTCCAAAAATTTTCACAACTTTACTTGGTTTGCTTTTATACAGTACTTTTATCAAACCTTCGACCATGTCACACAGTTCCTACAACTGCTCGCAAGAGGCAATATTCCCCAAATGGACCAGTGAACAAGAAGAAAAAAAAAGAACATCATATAGCTCACTGATTAGACGAGACTAAAACAGCTCATTAACTATAAGTTAACAGTAGATCAATAATAAATTGATTGAGTCTTTGGGTTTCTGTTTTTTCCTTTGGTGTTCAAACCTACTGTGTTTTTTTTGTTCTTTTTTTTTTTTTTTGCAAAAAATCTGTATAAAATACTGTTTTCATTTTGCTAATAAGGACAACTGTTTTCCAACTCTGACCAGTATTTATAACTGACCCGCATTGCTTTGAGTGGATCTACAAATGGTGCTCGACATGCAGGCAACGATTATAAATGCTGCTGCTAACAAATAAAGCTGAAACCGTTCTGAACACTTTTAAACAGCGACAATCTAAAGGAAAGCTCATTTTCTCACACTGCTGCTTTCACCTCACATTCACAATAAAGTTCTTCTTTTTTTATTCCAAATCTTTGTTTCATTTTGAAACTACGCTGGTTCTTGTTTTGCAAACACGTTGTCTGACATCAGTCGTTATTTCCTTTGGCTCACTAAAATGTCAGAGCTGCTATAACCACACTTACTTGGTACTACAGGAAATAGAAAGCTACTTGTTAAGAGACAAGGAACCTTTCTAAAGTCTATGCATAACATGTAATTTAAGAAAAAGGATTGATATTTCATTGGTTGACTACTTCCAGTTTCTTATTTAACTAGCAGTTTTAGCTTTTACTTGTCAAATCCTTGAGTTTATTTCTTAATTTACTGGTAATCATAATAAATTTGTTCTTTTAGTTTGTTCAGATTGCGAGTCAGAACACTAAAGTAGTCAGAACAATGAAGTTAGTTATTGACCATCATTTATTCTACTGTCATTTTTGCAAACGCTTTTATTCAAAGTGACCTACAGAACAACCTCTCTTGCATTATACCACAGAAGGAACATTATTAAATGGTGGATTAAAAGATCTTTTGCTTTTTATTTTGCATTTTACATATATAGCAGCTAATTTTTCTGTAATATGCAAATTATAGTGTGTCTGAAAACACACAAAAAAAAGACAGTTAAAGCAATCAATGCCATTTGTTAATACATGAATCTAATTAAATGAAACTGTGACACCAGTAAAAGACCACATCTCTACAAGACTCATCCAGCAGTAACCATGGATACCTGGGGAAAATGTGGTTAACAGGGAAAATATTTCAAAGCATTAATGAAAACACCACTCTGGCTAATCCATCCAATGGTTGCCATGGCATTTGTCTGTCATTATTGCACCGAAAGTAGTAGCGTAATCAATACGACTCACAATCTAAAGATGGCTGTCCATCCTGTAGCTGATGAGATATTCTAACTTTGGACGGCAAACACACCAACAAAAGGCTGCTGTAGTTTCTCTCTGCTGTACTGGATGTTGAGACTTTGAGTTAACAAGGTTGGCTTGAACGCCGAAGCGAACATTGGTTGAATGTACAGGAAGAGAGAATAAGAAGCACTGAGCCAAAAAGCAATGTTCATGTGTTACAGTGTGTGTGCAGACATGTGAGTCTGTAGACTCTTCACTGAATTGATTTTACATGCTCTGCTGAAGGCTGTGTGTGCCAAAACAAATCTATGTGTTTGTTTTTTGTTTTTTTTAAATAATTTTTTTCCATGAATAGGATAAGCCCTGCGGAAAATGTACAGATTTGCTACATGAAAAAACACAAAAGATGCTATAGTCCCAATCTAAGCAGTTTGAAAGCGTAGATTTAACATTTGATGAAATGAAGTGAAAAGAAAAAATCCATCTACATGCCCTCTGGATCAGTCTGTTTGGAAGGAGCATCGTTCTCAGGGCTTTAACCACAGGGGGTAAGTATCACAGGCCTTGACAATGGTCTCTGGTTCAATCTGGACTTTATAATCCAATTATTTTGTCGCAGCACACTGTCTAAACCTGTGTCAGATGTTTTAAGCCTTACCTTGGCTGATGATAAAACCTGTCACTCTAACATATAAACCACTGATACCTTCCATTTTTTAAAAAGAGTGCGTATCTATAAAGGCAATTTATAATCGTATTAAGTTAAGATATTAGGATTTGATTCAATATCAGTGTTTTAAAAACTGCATATCAAAAAATGAAGTGGATTAGCACTGGGATTTAGCATGTTTGGGGTATTAATGGAGCAGTGAGTCGAAGTAGACGATGAAAACAAAGTCGCCGTGCCAACACCGACAGAAATGTTATAAAAACACCACGCCTTTTAGAAAGAAAATGCCACTTCTCTCTGCCTGTTGATTAATTCACTCAAATTACACCTCTTCAAATTACATACACATTAACAGATAATGTGTTTATTTCCTTTCACACAAATAAAGAAAACAATTTAAATAAAAATGAAATGGTTAGTTAAAGAATTGTGAAACACATTGTGATTAAACAAGAATTTATGTAAAATTTTTCTGACTTGATATCGACTTTATTTTATTACATTTTATCATATGTTCATTTAAACTATGACCACCCTTGGTTTATAGAATTTAGTGTGCTGAGCAGGTTGATTTCCCAAAAATTGAGCAGGAAAAAATGTGGGCACACAAACAGTTTAACTCCAAACTAAAACAAGATTTTAAAAAAACAACATTTGAATAAATGAAGCTCAGATCCATTGTCTTAAAACAAAACCATGAGTAATCTTTAAAGCTTTAATTTGATCCAAAATAATCTATAAACTACATGCAGGAATTTAAAAACACAAATTGAAGTTTTATGGCTTAAATTAAAAAAAACCAGAGCTTTGCAAAGATCCATGCTGGAAGTAGAAAAAATTGACTGCATACTGGGAAAAAATATATATGAACTATTTTCATACATTTATGCTTTTATGTCACATTTTTTTTGTACAGGCACAGAGTTGTACAGGCACGAAACTGGAATCAACCCAATGTCTAAAGGAGGTCTGAGACCTGGATGCTGCGGACCGAGTGAAATAATTCTCTGCGGGATGATGGAGGGGTTATTAAGTCTTCTTTTTGTTTTGCAGAGCCTGGAACAGCAGAGATATAATTCTTTGGAACAAACTTGAAACAGGAAACTCATTGATCTGGACTCGTTGGACATGTTTAAGACATGTTGGATGATTGGGAGGCAGTTTTTTTTAATATTCTGCTTGATTTGGAGATTTTTACGTTGTTTTTAAACCCTTAGTCAGTTTGTGTTGTTGTGTGACTGTAAAATGTTTAACTGCGCTGCTGTTGGCCAGATCTGGACTCTCATGGAAAGAATTTTTAAACTTAATGAGACTCTTCCTTTACTGGTTTTACTGGTTTAAAATAAAAAAATTAAATCAGAGCAACTTTGTTGCCACTTCAGATACATTAAAATACATTAATACTTTTGGATTTTTTGTGGAACTTTGAAGCTCTTGCAGGGCCCATTTCAATCAAGTTGTACACACACACACACACACACACAACTTATTCCACCTCTGACCATATTGTTCGGTTTTTAGAAAATTTTTATGACATTTTGTTCTTTAAATGATAATTTCTTGTATAAGTCCGCCTACTTTAGACTTCATCTACAGATTGTTTTCCATTTATTTTTGGTCACAAAAAGTTTCTAATAACAATTAAAAGCAACTAATTGAACTAACAAATGGTATTTATGGTATTCGTTTTCTTTAGCTGGTAAATACAGTGAAAAAATCACAGTATAGCTATAGACTTCATATGTTGGTTGCGATTTTTGTTTCTTGATAAAACAACAATAGCTGCATTCATAGTTTCTTGCAAAATAAAAGCAATATTTCTAAAATTTCGACCAAGAACAATTTTGATTTATTGGGTGTTCTGCTTGTTCACATCAACATGTCTGAAAAACCACCATATGAGAACGTAAAAACTTTGTAGGGATATTTGAGAGGTATTTCTAAAAGTAGTCTTTTCTATTACTGTTTCAATATTGCAATATTTAGGTTTTGTCCAATTCGAGGGGAAATCAAACGCAGCTACAGAGTATTAAAGAAGGATCCTTTCACAGGTTTTTCTTTCCTAATATCTTTTTCTTTGTGTTTTGGCCTTAGATTACAGTGATAAGTACCTGTGTTTCTGTTACCACGAGAATAGCACAAAACCGGAAACAAAGCTACCTGGTAAAAGCCGCAACTCTCATAAAATCCTGTCAAATTATGCGCTAAACACCATTCAGTGGAAACACCTGATAGTCCCAAATGTCCAAATTTATTTTGTAAAAAAAACGGTAACCGAAACACAGCATATGGCAACGTGGGGATTCATTCCTAACTCAGATCAAACTTTATTTACAAAGTACTTTTCTTTTAATCTCTCCATTTCTACACATACATGACCTTCCATCCTAAATTCCTGCCTTTTAACTGAATGTGAACCCAAAAATTGTTAGTATAAATAAACATCTAAATATAAAATAAACATTTTTCAGAATCTGGTAAATGTAACCTTAAAAACTTGATAGATATTTTTTATAGGAAGCAAAACTACTGATTTAAACTTTGCTGAAGTTTTCATCAAAATGACACAGTCCTTCCACAAATCTGACAGTGCTCAGTGCGTTTCATTTTTAGCCGTTTCATTGAGCATATAGGATATACATGTTGATGGAAGAACTCTATAAAAACAGCTTTTTTTTTTTCTTTAAGAACAACGTGTACACCTAAATTGGGTATCTTCACACTGAATAGACCCAAGTTGACAGAATTATGTCTTCCTGTGCCATCCGTCTGTATCATCTTCGATCCAATGTTTATCTTAGTCCAATGAGAGAGAGACTGGCATCTGAAACTGCAAGATAATTATATAGGCCAAGAGAAGATATTTGTTTTTATGTCTCAAACGTGATTTTTATAGATGCTGGCAACCTGATCCAATAAATCGCTGTAGACTTGAAAGTGCGAGGCATTAAAAACTCCCAAGTATTAAATTAATCTCTGTTAGTCTCTAATTCAAGTGTGGGCTCACACCCTGTTTCGCCCCCGGAGAGTGCCAAGTCTAAGATCACACTAAATTGCTCTTGTCATGTGTTGAAGACACTTGGCATTCTCAGCCCGGTGTTTTTCACTCTGATCTGTGCGGCTTGTGTCCAACGCAGCCCAACTAGTTGACAGAAATAGCACTTTTCTGTCTACTTCCACTGAGGTTCTGACACCTCTTCAGCCCAGTATCAACCCACTGTGAAGGGGAAAGGAAT